>NW_020664419.1:51917938-51929397 GCF_002925995.2 Terrapene triunguis | reverse complement strand
CGCCGCGCTCCCCCCGCCGCCCCTTACCAGGTGCCGCCCCAAGCATGTGCTTGGGTGCCTGGTGCCTGGAGCCGGCCCTGCCACTGGGACTACTCATGGAATGAATGAACTAGTCAACATGAATAAGAGACTCAAACCCACTGTATGACCAGTATTTTCTCAGGCCTCTCACTGGCAGCAGGGTTTTTGTCTTACCTTAAACTACTCCAGGACTGCATCAATGCAGTATGCTTTCTTTTGTTATGTCTTTGTTATGTTTGATCATTTTCTGCTAGGATTGTTGAAAACCGGATCCACTTTTGAGGGTACAATTGATTAGAATAGTTTCTTCACTACTTTCACTCTTGGTTCCATTTTCCAAACAATTCAAATGATGCCAGGTGACATACAGTGGACTTCTCCAGTGCTACCAGAAGGAGATCAGCTACTGTTAAGAGTGATTGCTAGTAGTGTTGACATGCTGACTGGGGCATTTGTGGCAGGCACTTGTGAGACAATGTCTGAGTGAATTTTCTCTGAAACACTTCTGGGGCTGGGTATGATGGCTGGTGCTCATTGAAGTGTCACCTACTGATTAGGGGGTTAGGCCCTCCTTAATGTGGAGGGAGATTGGTAGGGGAGCCAGGGCTTTCTCACTCCATTCGGCTCTGGCCCAGGGTCCTTTAAGGGTTAACAAAGATCCAGCACCCAGGAGCATCTTAACACTGCCCTCCGTGGGTCGCTTCCTACCACATACTTTACTGTCCAGGTTTTGCAGTCTATTGTGAACATGTAATAGAAAAGTTACTAACTGTACCTTCAGCCTGTCTGGGCCCAGCAGGTAGTCTCCTCTTCTCCAAGAGAAGGTTCTGCAGCACCCCTCTGAAGGTGCTTCCAGAGCAGGTCCTTTTCCCTGACTTGTCAGACCCCTTCTGATCTGTCTGCCTTCCTTTAAAGCTCTACCTCTATCTGGAGCATGCTCTGTAGGTGTGGCTGGGTGGGGTCAACTGGGCCCAGAGTTGCTTTTTAACCCCTTCAGTTCTAGTGCAGAGTTTATATGCCCTGTCACACTAGGCTTATGTTCATTCACCTGAAAGGAGAGCTGGTCATATTGTTTGGGGGGTTGGAGGGGGGAGGTCAACACATTTGATGAAAGTGGCTTTTCAACCAAAATGAATTGTTTAGTGGATTTTTTTAAATTTTATTTTGTTTGGGTGAAAATATTCTGGTTTTTTTTCCAACAAAAAAACTAGAAACACAAAAATTAAACCAAACAACAGTTTTTGGAAACTGAAAATTTTTCAAATTTTAGGGTTTTTTTGGCTGAGAAACCAAAAAATTTTTTGGCAGTTTTAAAATATTTTTTTAAATATTTACTACAAAAATAATTGGCATTTTTCAACCAGCTCCATTGTGCAGCTACGTGCAGTGTCCAAAGGCTTTGTGAAGATCAGCAGTTTAAATAATTTATCCAGCTTTATAAGCCAGAACTCATTCCCAACACCAGACTATAAAGATTCTGGCTAAGAAAAGTTCTCACAGAATAGCCTTAGTTGTGGATAGTGGCTTCCATCAACCAATGGTTTTAGATCTATGAAGTTCTCTAATTTGCATAATGATTTCTTTACAGTCACCCTACTGCTCATCCAGACTGTATCAGTATCTCCTGATTCAATGCAATCCCTCCTCTGCAGGTTTAGTTTAATCCCAGACTGGGTCACACAATGCCACTGGACTTTTGCTCCATGATGAACACCCCAACTCAGGCACCAGATGTACTTTTAGTTATTACTGTCTTTCCACAGTGTCCTCACTCTTGAAAAATATCCCTACACTTTAAAATCTCCTATGTGGGCCTGGTTGAAAGTTTTCCATCAAAACTTTTTTGGGTGAAATAAAATGTTCAAGGAAAGCATATGCTTTCCAATGAAAAATTAAGTATTGATTTTTCTTTTCTTTCTTTTTCTTTTTAATTTTTGGTCCAACAATTGCTGAAAAACTTTTTGATGTTTCTCATAAAAAGTTAATATTTTCTACTGAAAGTGTTGACAAAATAATTTGTCTTCAATTTCATCAAAGTTTTCCATGGAAATTTTCCACACAAACACATGCTCTACTCCTATATTGTCTCCCTGTATTGCACATATGAAGTTCTGCTCTACCCCAGTAAGATCTATGTCCTGAACAGCTGTATACCCTCAGTAATAATACCTGTCTCTTATGTAGCACTTTTCAGCTGTACATCCCAAAGCACTTTACAAAGATCATTATCTCTGTTTTACAGATGAGAAAACTGATGCACAGGGAGGTGAGGTGACTGGCCCAAGATCTCACAGAAATGGATCCAAGATTTGAACCAAGGTCTCGAGTACCAATATGGTGCCCGTTCCACTAGGCTACACTGCCTCCGACTTGCCATTTCCTACCACAGGTTTCAATTGGTATCAGTTGGTTTTTGGGGTTGTTACTGTAAAATTGCATTTTCCCACCAGCTGCACTGTATGTTAGTTGTTTTTTATCAGACAGTGGTTTCTTGGTCTAATAGTTGCATCTGGGTCCAGTTCAGCCTAGGAAATTACACTGCTTGCCAACTGCCTGGCTGAAATATAATCACATGATTCCTTATTAAAGGGGGGTTTGGCATTGGTTAAGGTGCTAATGTAAGACTGAAGAGAGCTGGTTCCCTGTTCTACCCCAGACTTGAGACCCTTGGATAAGTCTCTTATTCTCTCTATGTCTGTGTTCCCCATGTTATAAAGAGGATGGGGATCAATTTTTCTCCATGTCCACTGCAGGTAGGACAAGAAGTAATGGCCTTAATCTGCAGCAAGGGAGGTTTATGTTAGATATTAGGAAACACTTTCTAACTAGAAGGGTAGTTAAACTCTGGAATAGGCTTCCCAGGTAGGTTGTAGAATCCCCATCATTGGGGCTTTTTAGGAACTGGCTGGACAAACATCTGTCACGGATGGTCTAGGTTTATTGGTCCTACTTCAGTGCAGAGGACTGGACTTGATGACTTCTCAAAGTCCCTTCCAGCCCTACATTTCTATTATTCTAACTGTAAAATGGGGATATTAGTACTGCCCTACTTCAAAGGGATACTGTGAGGATAACTACATTATGTCATTTTGGTTGTGAGTCACTCAGATACTACGGCAATGGGGACTATATACTTGCCTAAGATTGGAAGACATTATTGCCTGTGCTGATGTTGGGACTGTGTCCTATTAATTTCCTGCCCCAGCTGTCTGACCTCCATAGGCTTTTGCACTAAAGGAGAGAGTCAGAATAGTCTTTGCAATGTTAGATGTACTATTCCCTTCTCATAAGACTTTGGCCTTGGCTACACTTGCGAGTTGCAGCGCCGTAAAGCTGCCCCCAGCGCTGTAACTCACTCCCCATCCACACTGGCAAGGCATTTGCAGCGCTGTATCTCCGTGGTTGCAGCGCTGCATGTACTCCGTGTCCCCGAGAGGAATAGCGTGTATTGCGCTGCCGCTGCAGCACTGCGGCTCCAGTGTGGCTGCCCAATGTGCTGTGACTGGCCTCCAGAAGTATTCGGCAGTATCCCACAATGCCTGTTCTAGCCACTCTGGTCATCAGTTCAAACTCTACTGCCCTGGCCTCAGGTAACCAACCATGTGACCCACCCTTTACATTCCCCGGGAATTTTAAAAATCCCCTTCCTGTTTGCTCAGCCCGGCGTGGCGTGGAGTGCTATCAGCGAATCTTTCCAGGTGATCATGCCTCCACGCACCAAGCGAGCCCCACCATGGAGCAATGGCGAATTGCTGGATCTCATCAGTGTTTGGGGGGAGGAAGCTGTCCAGTCCCAGCTGCGCTCCAGCCGTAGGAATTACGATACCTTCGGGAAAGTATCAAAGGACATGATGGAAAGGGGCCATGACCGGGACGCCCTGCAGTACAGGATTAAAGTGAAGGAGCTGCGGAGTGCCTACCACAAAGCCCGCGATGCAAACGGCCGCTCAGGTGCTCCCCCGTGACCTGTCGATTCTACAAAGAGCTGGATGCGATACTTGGAGTTAACCCCACCTCCACTCCGAGCACCACCATGGACACTTCAGAGCCGGTGGGGTGGGGGGAGGAGGAGGAGGAGGAAAACGGGAGTGAGGGTGGTGGGCCGGATGGAGACACCCTGGAATCCCTGGAGCCATGCAGCCAGGAGCTCTTCTCGAGCCAGGAGGACGGTAGCCAGTCGCAGCGGCCGGTACTTGGTGGAGGACAAACAGAAGAGCAGGTTCCCGGGAAGCGGGTTTTTTTTCGGGAAGGAATTTTTTCGGTGCGGGCTCTTTGGGAGAGGAGGGTTAGGCATGCATGCCTAGATGCGGAATAGTGCATTGATGTGGTTTATCACATTGCGGTAATCGGCCTCGGTAATCTCCTCGAATGTCTCATCCAGAATGTGTGCAATGCGCTTTCGCAGGTTTATCGGGAGAGCCACCGTGGTCCTTGTCCCAGCCAGGCTAACATGTCCACGCCACTGTGCCGCGAGGGGCGGGGGAACCATTGCTGCACACAGGCAAGCTGCATATGGGCCAGGGCGGAAGCCGCATTGCAGTAGAAGACCCTCCCTTGCTTCCCAGGTCATCCTCAGCAGCGAGATATCATCCAGGACGAACTCCTGTGGAAAATGTTGGGACAGTGTTCAGTGTAGGTACCCCCTGAAGCTGTTGGCTCTTCCCAAGGCACAGAAACCCAGAGGACAGTGCAGCCCTGAAACAATCAGTCCCCCTTACTCACCATTTTGAGGCTCCCGTGGGATATGTGTGCTCTGTTTCGGACGGGAAAATTATGTTATTGTGTAGACCCTGTGTGTTTTCTACTCCTTAAGTGCGGGGGGAATCATTACTCTGTCTGGTATAAACAATGCTGCCTCTGTTAAATGCTGCATTTTGCCTATACAGCTGCATCAACCTTGAGACCTCAGCCGTCCCTCTTATTACCTGCTCAGAGACTGCAAAGACTCAGGAAGAGACTGCAAAAAAGCAAAGAAGACATGCTGCAAGAAGTGATGCGGCAATCTATTAAAGAGAATGAGAAAGCACAGAACTGGAGGGAGAGAGAAAGCAGGATCCGCCAGGAAAACGCAGCGCACCGGTGGCAAAGCACGGAGCACCAGCAGCAAAGCACAGATTGGCTCATAAGCATCCTGGAGCGCCAAGCAGATGCTATCCAGGAGCTCGTAGCCATGCAGAAGGAGCAGTACCGCAAAGGTAAATGCCACACCCCCCCCCCAGCCCTTGTCCCAAAACTCTTTCCGTTGTGCCCCACTGTCACCTCCAACCCACTTTCCCCAACATCCGTGTTCTTCACACCACCAGCTGCCTCCAACACCAGTATCTTCACCACCCAGCCCTGAAAACCACGACCCTTACCCTCTGCACTCAACCCCTATCACCATGCAGTATAGCTATCCTGAAGTGCAGCACTCACTGCACAGCACACCAGACAGGACATACGCGAATCTGTGATTGTACTGTTCCCCACTCCACCCCCTTGTTTCTTTTCAATAAATAATTTTCTTTTCTTTTCAATAAATGGATTTTTTGGCTTTGAAAACATTCTTTATTATTGCGTAAAGTAAAAGACTCCTTAGCCCAGGAAATAAACAGGCACTGCAAGTCTGCTTGTCTGCTTAGCAAACACTGATTCCTAAAGATTGGAACTACTGCACTTCACTCCCGTGAAGGGCACTAGATATCACTGCTGGTTTTCAGCCTCAAATTGCTCCCTCAAGGCATCCCTAATCCTTGCAGCCCCGGGCTGGGCCCCTGTAATAGCCCTGCTCTCTGGCTGTGCAAATTCAGCCTCCAGGTGTTCAACCTCGGAGGTCCATGCCTGAGTGAAGCTTTCACCCTTCCCTTCACAAATATTATGGAGGGCACAGCACACGGATATAACCGCGGGGATGCTGTTTTCGGCCAAGTCCAGCTTCCCATACAGAGATCGCCAGCGGCCCTTTAAACGGCCAAAGGCACACTCCACAGTCATTCGGCACCGGCTCAGCCTGTAGTTGAACCGTTCCTTGCTGCTGTCAAGGCTCCCTGTGTAGGGTTTCATGAGCCACGGCATTAATGAGTAAGCGGGATCTCCAAGGATCACAATGGGCATTTCGACTTCCCTTACCGTGATCTTCCGCTTTGGGGAAAAAAGTCACGGCCTGCATCTTCCTGAACAGCCAAGTGTTCCGAAAGATACGTGCGTCATGCACCTTTCCAGGCCAGCCTGTGTTAATGTCAATGAAACGCCCACAGTGATCCACAAGCGCCTGGAGAACCATAGAGAAATACCCCTTCCAATTAACGTACTCGGATGGTGGGGTGGTGCCAGAATAGGAATGTGCGTCCCATCTATAGCCCCTCCACAGTTAGGGAACCCCATTTGTGCAAAGCCATCCACTATTTCCTGCACATTACCCAGAGTCATGGTTTTTCTGAGTAGGATGCGATTAATGGCCCTGCAAACTTGCATCAACACGATTCCAACGGTCGACTTTCCCACTCCAAACTGGTTTGCAACCGACCGGTAGCTGTCTGGAGTGGCCAGCTTCCAGATTGCAATAGCCACCCACTTCTCCACTGGCAGGGCAGCTCTCAATCTCGTGTCCTTGCGCCACAGGGTGGGGGCGAGCTCCTCACACAGTCCCATGAAAGTGGCTTTTCTCATCCGAAAGTTCTGCAACCACAGCTCGTCATCCCAGACTTCCATGACGATGTGATCCCACCACTCGGTGCTTGTTACCCGAGCCCAAAAGTGGCGTTCCACGGTGCTGAGCATGTCTGTGAATGCCACAAGCAATTTCATGTCGTACGCGTTATGTGGCTCGATAGCATCGTCAGACTCCTCACTCTCACTGTCACTTTGGATCTTAAGGAATAGTTCAACAGCCAAACGTGACGTGCTGGCGAGATAAGTCAGCATACGCCTCAGCAGTTCGGGCTCCATTTCCCGCAGACAACAGATCGCGCTGCACAGAAACTGTTGAAAGATGGTGCCAGAGGTGGACGGAAACAAAGGGATTTCTGGAATGCGAAGCGATGCATCATGGGGTGTTGGGACAGGACTCAGAATGCCCCGCACCCACGCACCCTTCCCACAACCCACGGTGCCAGAATGGGAAGAGGTGCTCTGTGGAATAGCTGCCCATAATGCACCGCTCCCAATGGCGCAGCAAATGCTGCAAATGTGGCCACGACAGTGTGCTGGGCAGCTGTCAGTGTGGACAGACTGCAGCGCTTTCCCTACTCAGCTGTACGAAGTCAGGTTTAACTCACAGCGCTGTACATTCGCAAGTGTAGCCAAGACCTTTGATGAGACTGCTTCCTGAGTCATGTACTAATCAATAAGAGTAAGAGCAGCTGACCCTGACCTGCTCCAAGCCCAATATTAAATTTTTATTAAATATAAAGCTATATTTTCAGATTTTTATAACCTAATCCATTTCTATAGACTTGCAAAGTACCACATTAAGTGCTTTGTCATTGACTTCAATAGAAATAGAATTAGGCTTCTATTAAATTGCATGATGAATTTTCTTTCTATGGAAAAATACAGGATCTTGTAGGCACCCTAGGCATGAAACTCATATTTAAGTCAATGGGACTTCTGCACACAGGTCATTTGCTAGATCAAGCTTTATGATAATTCTTTTCTTATACATTAGGGGTTGTACCTACATAATTTGATCGTAAATTCTTTCATTCTAGTTTCATCTTTCAACTGCACCTATAGATTTAAATTGTAGACGTTCTTCAATCTAGTCATAAAGTCTTATCGGAATTTGAAATGTAGGTTAGAGCTAGCTGGTATTGCACAAAGACATTATGTATTGCACCATATAAGTTAAATTACCACTAACATGCTGCACTTCTAAGCAGTTCCTTTTTGTTTATTTTAAGACAGTTGAAATCGATGCCTTCACCAGTGTTACTTATGGTATGATACATTTTTGATAGGATCATTTGACTTGGACAGATCAAAAATACTGTCAAATGTATTAAGTGTCAAAAGTTTTAATTTTTTAGATTTATGCAGCACCCAAATGTATGTTAGACACGTCACAAAACAAGCATCTGTAAAACTGTACAACAATCACTTTCTTCAATCTAAAGTATTGCTCTGCAATGGCTATGCAATTTCCGATGGACTTTTCTTTGTTTGGTTTTAAACAAACCATTTTAACCTCTAGAACAGTAGCCATATCAAAAAGACTACAGATAACATGCCCATGAAGCATCTAACTGCATCTTCAAAATAGTTATTGCCCCAAAGAAAAGCCAACCCAGCATTCACAGCCTTGAGATGTACCAACACCCTTGCCACAAACATTTATGAAAATACAGGACGCAATGTAGTCTTTAGACTGCATGCTCTTTGGGGCAGGGATTGCCTCTTTGTCATATATTTGTACAGTGCCTACCACAATGGAACCTTGACTTCTAGACCCTACCATTGTACAAGCAAACAAAAAAGGTGACCGATAGAGAATTAAGTCTGCTGTAATTAATGCACAAACTTCCATTTATAATCTCCCCATTTCAGTTTCTGAGGCACTCACATTTCTAAACTAAACACTGCACTCTCGTATCACCCAGAAGGAGCCTGTAACCAGGAACGTGTACAGAAGAAATCTTTCGTGGGTGAATACCCACTTCGTTGGATGCATGTGACATGCATTCGACGAAGTGGGTATTCACCCATGAAAGCTCATGCTCCAATACGTCTGTTAGTCTATAAGGTGCCACAGGACTCTTTGCTGCTTTTACAGATCCAGACTAACACGGCTACCCCTCTGATAGAAGAAATCTTGTGGACATGAGTTGCACAGAAACTATGTTTGAATTTGCAGATGACACCAAGTGCCAGCTTCTCCCACATTGCAGGGAAAAGCCCATCTGCTCACTGAATTCCCACCTTTCTTTGTGAAAGCTAGGGTAGCTCTACCTCTTCTCACCATACTTGCTCAAAGATGGAACACTGAAACTAAGGAGGGGAGGACAGAGGATGTGCCACTCTATGGATATAACACCATCCCTTGCAGAGCCCCATAGTTCCACATTGAACTTCAGATGGGAGCCAATACATCTCTGAACTGTAATACCTCTGACAGGGTCTCCTGTCTGGCTGCTACTGAGCACCCACAAAGAGAACTAGGGTTTATCTATACCTGGAGTTTATCTCCACTTAGGAAGAAAAAATCAGTTCCACACATACAGAATGGGAAGAGACTGTCTAGGAAGGAGTACGGCAGAAAGGGATCTAGGGGTTATAGTGGACCACAAGCTAAATATGAGTCAACAGTGTGATGCTGTTGCAAAAAAAGCAAACATGATTCTGGGATGTATTAACAGGTGTGTTGTGAGCAAGACACGAGAAGTCATTCTTCCGCTCTACTCTGCTCTGGTTAGGCCTCAGCTGGAGTATTGTGTCCAGTTCTGGGCACCGCATTTCAAGAAAGGTGTGGAGAAATTGGAAAGGGTCCAGAGAAGAGCAACAAGAATGATTAAAGGTCTTGAGAACATGACCTATGAAGGAAGGCTGAAAGAATTGGGTTTATTTAGTTTGGAAAAGAGAAGACTGAGAGGGGACATGATAGCAGTTTTCAGATATCTAAAAGGGTGTCATAAGGAGGAGGGAGAAAACTTGTTCACCTTAGCCTCTAAGGATAGAACAAGAAGCAATGGGCTTAAACTGCAGCAAGGGAGGTCTAGGTTGGACATTAGGAAAAAGTTCCTAACTGTCAGGGTGGTTAAACACTGGAATAAATTGCCTAGGGAGGTTGTGGAATCTCCATCTCTGGAGATATGTAAGAGTAGGTTAGATAAATGTCTATCAGGGATGGTCTAGACAGTATTTGGTCCTGCCATGCGAGCAGGGGACTGGACTCGATGACCTCTCGAGGTCCCTTCCAGTCCTAGAATCTATGAATCTATCTCTGTAGCATCCCCAACCCTCCACCAACCTTTCTGATCAGAAAGAATGTTTCTGGAGATACTCGGTGAGGTGTAACTCATGAAGTTTTGCTCCTTCTGACCCCTTCTGTGAGATTTTTCATTATCTAGATTCATCTTACATAGAATCATAGGGGGAGTTTTAGAGCTGGTCAGAAAATAGAAAAAAATCACAAAAAATCATGAAAATATTGTCCTTTTTTGTCAAAATTTCAAAATTTGAAATTTTCCAACCAGCGCTATTAATTCTGTTCGCAAAATGCTACCATCTGAGACCTTGTGCCACACATTTATATGGTATACTAGCAACACTGCAAAGTCAAATGGACCAAACCCCTGCCTCATTTATACCAGGGCACATCCATCGAAGTCAAAGGCAATGAAGGCAGTTCATCAGGATATAATTAAGACGAGATTTGGGCTCAAAAGGTTTAGTTGCAGGGAAGAAACTGCAGAATTCCTGTTCCTGATTGTAGCTCTAGTAAGTATGAAAAACAGAAAGATATCAGCTCCCACAAATCTTGATTGTAATTTACCTAGGAAAGATTACAAATTTAACTAAGCTGCCAAGCTCATGGGTGAAGATATGTGTTTTATCTAAGGAAACTATTAATTTTAAATTGAACAGACCTTCGTCACCTCTTAATTTACCTGTCTTTTGAACCTTAATAGCTTCTACAGTGCTCCTGTAATTAGATAGCTTCTCTAAATATTCTCTGTCTTCTTCCTGAAGTTTAGGGCACTGAACTGTTTTGAGAGATTTGTTCTCTGCATGTTCCACTAAAAGTGGAAATATACATCTACCAGTAAAAGGGTATCTCTTGATTGTGTGTAAAAATAACCCCCAAAATTCCAGTTTCTCCTAACAATATAGCTTAAACTTGTTGTAGTATAATTTTGTTGGCCACCCATTTACCAGCTTTTTTCTCACTATCTTAATACAGATAAAACCAGAAAAATAGTTTCAGCCCTGTAATAAAACAAGATTTGAATTTCCATTCTTTACCCTTTGTGCTGGCTTTGTTTGTTTGTTTTGTTTTTAAGCAGTGTAGTAATTGGGGTAGCTTTACTTTTCCCCATGGCTCTGTAAGTGTGCTCTCAACTGGAAACTGCTTCTAGGGTAAAAAAATCCATCCACCTCTGCCTTCGCAGCTACAGAGCACCCCTTGGCACTGGGACGTGTATGCAAAGGAGAGATATAGTGAGGAGGTGCCCCACTGCCATAATGCAGAGCCCTGCTCTGCATAAGCTCACTGTAGAGCAGTATGCATGAGGGGTGGAGTGTGTATCAGTCAGACAGGGCATCTGGCTGGAATAGCCTCTGTGGAACAGATTTGCATCTGCTTCACAGCCCTCAGGGAGGATTTCTCCTTCCCTCGCCCTCCACACATCTGTTCAGCTTGAAGTGCAGGGATCCTAAAGTAGAATTGTGTTATACACATGCTTTGAGAACTGCAGAGTGCACAATTCATGGGTTCTTATGAAGGGCACTTAGATAAAGCAGAG
>NW_020664419.1:51910922-51917928 GCF_002925995.2 Terrapene triunguis | reverse complement strand
AAAGTCCCTATAAAATTGGGACATCTGGTCACCCTACTGCAGTGCGGTGCTCCGTGCCACCATGCTCACTGGTGCAGTCTGTTCTGTGGATTCCTCCATGCCACTTTCTGGTTCCATCACTGAAGACTTGGGCCTGGTCTACACTAACCCCCCAATTCGAACTAAGGTACGCAACTTCAGCTACGTGAATAACGTAGCTGAAGTCGACATACCTTAGTTCGAACTTACCGCGGTCCAGATGCGGCAGGCAGGCTCCCCCATCGACTCCGTGTACTCCTCGCGCCGAGCAGGATTACCGGAGTCGACGGCGAGCACTTCTGGGTTCGATTTATCGCGTCCAGACAAGACGCGATAAATCGAACCCAGAAGTTCGATTGCCTGACGCCGAACCAGCGCGGTAAGTATAGACAAGCCCTTGGACTCTGCCTTCCTTGCTATCTTCCCTTCATCCTGAGATTTTATGGAGGGTATCTCCTGTTCTGTCTACATGTCTGTTCTTCAGGAGTGACAACCTCGTGGGACCTAGGAGCCACTTCTTGAGAGACCGCTGCCTTCTGGGTTTTTCCATCATATATACATGATCATGTTGCTGCAAATGCTCAAGTTCTCATGGCCCTCTGTCATAATAAACTTTATCTTTGTCAGTTTTCTTATACATAGTCGGATCATTTTTATCTATATCTACAAAATTAGGCATTCTTGTTTTCAGTTTTCTGTTGAACAAAACTTCTGCTGGTGACAACCTATACTTTAAGGAGGCAGCCCTATAATTCAGCAATGCTAGGTAAGGGTCCAAGTTAGTCTTCTCTGCTTTTTTTGGCAGACTTTTGATTATTTTTTATACCATTTTCCACTACAACATTAGACTGTGGATATCTAGGACTAGATGTAATGTGCTTAAACCCATACTTGTTAACAAATTGTCTGAACTTATATCCATCAGATTGTGGTCCATTATCTGACATTACCACTTCCGGTATACCATGTCTAGCAAAAATAGACTTCATGTGCATAATTACATGCTCTGCAGTAGTCTCTTCTAGCAAGGTTATTACTGGGACATGCGATAAATAATCCAAAACCAGCACAAAGTTTTTTCCAGTATATGTGAACAAATCAATGCCCACTTTATACCATGGAGCTGAAGTCATCCTGAGCCCTCTTACTTGACTAGATATGTATTTCTGGCATGTTTCATAAGCTCTAATGGTTTCTTCTATGTACGCATTCATTTGAGGCCACTATAAAACATCTCTAGCCCTCCTTTTACATTTTTCTATTCTCAAGGTGTCCATGTATTTAATGTATCTATTTAGCATATCTTTCTGTAATGTTTCTGGAACAATTAGTCTTGTGCCCTTGAACAGAATCCCATCCAGTACAGAAAGTTTTCCTTTAAACTGATAGTAAGGACTGGATATATAATGTCTAGGCCACCATGTGCACATAGCTTTGATGACACTTTGCAATGTCTCATCCTCAGCTGTGGCTTTGGCAGTTACAGTCCACATTTTGTCAGACACTGGCCATGTTTCCTTATGAGGTTTACATGCACAATATCCAAGTGTGGATGTTGTTCCTCTACAGTTCTATCAAAAGCTCTGGAAAGTGTGTCTGCCAGCACTAGGCCTTTCCAGGCTTGTATACCATTTATAAATCAGATAACTGTAACTGAAAGAATAATTTTGGCATCCTAGGCAGGGGAATGTCTGCTTAATCTCCCCGCCCCCTCCCCCCCAATAGCCACTAGAGGCTTGTGGCCAGCTATTACCGGTTTCCCATAAATAAAAACATGAAACTTTTTACATCCATGAAACAGGGCAAAGGCCTCCTTTTTCTGTTTGAGCATACTGACACTCTGTTTTGGTTAGTGTCCTGGAAGCATATGGCCCAGGTCTCCAGTGTTCATCGTACATTTGCATGAGTGCCGCTCCAATGCCTTCTTTGAAGGCATCTGTATACTACATTGTCTGGTGGTTTCTGTCATCATCTCTAAGGACTTTATTCATTTTATCATGTTTTCAAACTCCTTTTGATCATTGGCATCCCATGTCCATTGGTCATTTTACACAGGAGTACTCTCATGTTGCTGGTTTTATCAGCCACGTTACGTACAATTTTCCCTACAATATTTACCATTCTTAGGATTTTTGTACCCTGTCTTTGTTGGAGCCAGCATATTGGTAATGTTCTGTCAGTCTTGCTCCCAGATGTGTTATTTCACTGCCTCTAAATTTATATTTTTGTTGTTTTAGCTTTAACCCTGCTCAACAAGCCCTTTTTAGAGCACTTTGGAGCCCCCGGTCACGTTCCTCCTTCTAGCATATGTGCTCATATCAAAACATCATCCATATGTACTTTGGTACCTTCAGTACCATCAAATATCTGTGGTACTTTTCTGTGGAACACTTCAGATGGAGAACATCACCCCAAAGGTAGTCTGCAAAAAGCTGTATCTCCCAAAGGCTGTGTTAAAAGTGCAAAAATGTGTGCTACTTTTTTCTAAGGGAAACTGCCAAAATACAGCTGATGGATATCGTGTGGGGAAATATTTGGCATCAGCCATTTCTCCAAAGCTTTCTTTCATTTTAGGTATAGGAAAATGTTCCCTTTTTTACATACTTATTAAGTTGCTTTGGGTCTAGACACAGGCAAAGGGTTCCATCTTTCTTTTTAACAATTACTAAAAAATGGAACCACTCTGTCAGTTCGTCTACTTTCTCTATCATGCCTAGCGCAACTAAATTGTCCCATTCCTCTTTGAGTTTCTGCCTAAGGACAAGAAGTACATTACTAGGGGCACATATTGTGGGACTATTGGGCTCAGTCAACTCTATCTTGTAATCTGTTGACAGTTCCAATCCCCTTGAAGACATGTGGAATATATGTGATCACCTACCCCTCTAAAGAGTACACTGTTTGTACAAGGCCCAGGGGCTGACATATTTTCGACCCTAGTAGTGGTAGTCTTTTCCCTTGCAGTTACAAACATTATCCTTTCCATATTGTCTTTCACCTTTAGTTCAATCAGTTCCCCACTGTAAACGCTGAGCTTTCCCTGTTTTGTTTTGTCTTTTCACTGCGCTTGGCTTATCCTTAAAGGCCTGTATAATAGATTTGGGCACCACCTTTGCTTGTGCACCAGTGTCCAACTTAAAAGTCACAAAGTTTCCATTTGTTTCTAAAGTAATAGTCCAGTCGCATGGTGATGCTGTTTCATGTACTGTGTAGTTCCTATGAAGAAGAATTCTTCACTGGTGCCTTTGCTGCTCTTTTCTTGGTACAGGGTGTGCATGCTTTGTTTCTGTTCGCACACATGATGTTCCTGTTTGCAAGCTCTTGCAAAGCAATTAAGCTTTTTGCTGTTGTTGAAGCAGTTTTCCAAAAACAGGACATTGTTGTGGCCCAGGTCTGCCACTACACCATGTACAGCATTATGTTCTGCCTTCTACAAGCGCAACCTGATTGGATTCTTTTTTTCCAGATTTCTCTTTAGATTTCTCAAACCTATTTCGCTTCTTAATTTTTCTGTAGCTTAGAGGAGCTGTCACTCTGTCCACTGCCTCTGTGTATTGTTTTCCATCCAACAGCTCCCTTTTAGCCTGAATAATCTGATTCTGATTACCTTTTCTAAATTCTAGTCTGGATCTTCCAGCTGTCTCTTTCCGAGCTTTATGTCTCTGATCTCCATAACAATCTTGTCTCTAATTAAGGAATCTGTGAGCTCTCCATAATTACTTGATTGTCTCAGGAGTCTTAGATCAGTCACAATTTTTTCTCTCTTTTTGAGCTCTCATATGGAATGTATATCTTTCAAAAGTCTCATTCTTTCTGGAAGTGCAGTACTCCTCAAAATTTTCCAGCACTATCTCATAACTATCCTCCTCTTCCTGGCTTAACTGTAGACTATTATATACATCTAGTGCTTCTGACCCAGCTATATTAAGGAAAATATCTACCTTTTTTATCTGTCTTCTCAGTGGCTCCACTTGTCAACATGCAGAGATGAACAGCTGCTTGAAACTCTTCCATTTCTTTGCTGCATGGATGGAAAGTTTGAGCTCTGTTGGGGCTCAGAACTGCTCCATTTCCAGTCTGTCTTCTTCACCCCACCACTGATATCATGTCATATACATGGGTTCTTATCAAGGAGACTCAGACAAAGCAGAGATGGTTATTTATTAGAATCCAGACCTAGACTCTGCAAAGTCTGACCGCTCTCTTCCAGAGTCTCTGTTGCTCTGTACTGTGCCAGACTAGGCAGAGCCGATTCCCAAGCATGGCTTTCTTAAAGAGACATCCTCTCTCAGAGAACTAGTATGAAGTACTGACAGTACTTCCACTTTTAAAAATCCTAAATGCCATAAAGTTCAGTTACCCCTAATTCAAAGAAATAAGTACTCAAATTGTGAGAATACTTCATCTTCCATGCTCAAAGATATTTTGTATGTAATAAGCAACAGAGAGTCCTGTGGCACCTTTAAGACTAACAGATGTATTGGAGCATAAGCTTTCGTGGGTGAATTCCGACCTCGTCAGACGCATGACGCATACTTTGTATGTAATGTACATAATCCTCCCTGACAGAGAATGCTGAATTGGTCAGTGTTTTGACCATAACTAAAGTCTCTCAAGATGCTATTATAAACTCTCACTCCATTCCCTTAGTGTCTGTATTTTTCAAACAATTACAAATGCACTGATTTAAAAAAGAAATCTCAAGGAACACCCAGTAGAGTGATCAAACCACACTGTCATGAAGTTCCGGTTCAGCATCAGGTTCAACCTCTGTCTCAGTTTTTTTCATCTCGAGCTGTGCTTCTTGGCTATCGATCGCTTAGCTAAGAGTCTTATGTGACAGGTTCTCTTTCCCAGCATGCCTTGTTGCCCAGATCAAGGTATTGCAGGACGGGAAGCCTGTCTTTAAAGAGCCCATATATCTTCTTTCACACACACTGTGCAATTTCATGATCTGGAAAAAAAATTAAGGTTCATCATTCACTCTATATACCTTCTCCGTACAGAAATCCTTCTTAAGCAGAAATAGCTTATTATAGTTCCAGAAATGTACATAGTGCTTTACAGTTTTATATGGTGAATATAAAACAAAGATACATTTCCTGCCCCAAAAGTCTTACAATCAAAAGATACTAGATACATTTTTCAAAAGCACCCAAGTGACTCTGAAGCTAAATCACATTGATTTACATTGAGAATTAGGATTCTAAGTCTCTTTGGGCTGGTCTATACTTAGCCGCTAGTTCGGCGGCTGGAAATTGAACTTCCTGGTTCGATTTATCGCGTCTGGTCTGGACGCGATAAATCGAACCAGGAAGTGCTTGCCGTCGACTGCGGTACTCCATCTCAACGAGAGGAGTACCGCGGAGTCGACGGGGGAGCCTGCCTGCCCCGTGTGGACTGCGTCTGAACCGCGGTAAGTTCGAAGTAAGGTATGTCGACTTCAGCTACGTTATTCACATAGCTGAAGTTGCGTACCTTACTTCAACTTGGGGGGGTTAGTGTAGACCAGGCCTTAGGCACATTTTCAAATGTTACCCACCATCTGTTATAATCAGGGTGCATAAAATCATTTTTTAAATTTAAATCTGATTTTTTATTTTAAATCAGATCTTTTTATTTAAATTAAATATATTTTTCTTTTTAACAATAAACCTCTTTAAAATTAAATTTGAAATTCTGTCAACCTATACGAGGGCCTAAACATACTATAATCTATTCAAATAATTTAAATAAATCATAGAATCATAGACTTTAAGGTCAGAAGGGATCATTATGATCATCTAGTCTGACCTCCTGCACAACGCAGGCCACAGAATCTCACCCACCCACTCCTGTATCAAACCTGTGTGTGAGCCATTGAAGTCCTCAAATCATGGTTTAAAGACTTCAAGATGCAGAGAATCTTCCAGCAAATGACCCAGGCTCCACGCTGCAGAGGAAGGCGAAAACCCCCAGGGCCTCTGCCAATCTGCCCTGGAGGAAAATTCCTTCCTGACCCCAAATATGGCGATCAGCTAAACCCTGAGCATGTGGGCAAGACTCACCAGCCAGACACCCAGGAAAGAATTCTCTGTAGTAACTCAGGGCACGTCTTCACTACCCGCCGATCCGGCGGGTAGCAATCGGTCTATCGGGGATCGACTTACCGCGTCTAGTGAAGACGCGATAAAATCGATCCCTGATGGCTCTACGGTCGACTCCGGAAATCCACCGCGGCAAGAGGCGGTAGCGGAGTCGACGGCGGCGCGGCAGCGGTCGACTTGCCGCCGTCCTCACAGCCAGGTAAGTCGACCTAAAATACGCCACTTCAGCTACGCTATTCACGTAGCTGAAGTTGCGTATCTTAGGTCGACCCCCCGCTGTAGTGTAGACCTAGCCTCAGATCCCACCCCATCTAACATCCCATCACAAGCCATTGGAAATATTTACCGCTAATAGTCAAAGACCAATTAATTGCCAAAATTAGGCTATCCCATTATACCATCCCCTCCATACACTTATCAAGCTTAGTCTTGAAGCCAGATATGTCTTTTGCCCCCACTACTACCCTGGGAAGGCCAGGGCCGCCCAGAGGGGGGGCAAGTGGGGCAATTTGCCCCAGGCCCCGGGCTCCGCAGGGGCCCCCACGAGAATGGCTGAGGCTCCTTCCCTGGCCCCGGCCCAATCCCGCCTCCGGCCCTCTCCCAGAGCCTCAGCACATCCAGGAGCGTCCCTGGCTCCAGCGGGGCCTGAGCTCCTCCCCGCTCAGAGCCGCGTGGTAAGGGGGCGGGGCTGCGAGCTCCGGGCCGAGCGGCGGGAGCTCAGGCCCCGCTGGAGCTCGCAGCCCCGCTCCCCTTACCATGCGGCTCTGAGCGGGAAAGAGCTCAGGCCCCACCGGAGCCACGCTGCAGCGCTGTCCAGGGACGCTCCTGGATGCCGCGCGCTGGGGCTCCGGGTGAGGGGGAAGCCGGGTGTAAGGGGCTGGGGCCGGGGGGGGGGGGGGTGG
>NW_020664419.1:51856360-51910822 GCF_002925995.2 Terrapene triunguis | reverse complement strand
TTGGATCGTGGGCATTCTGGGGGTCTGTCAGGACTTAGCGGGGGGGGTGCATAGGGGTCGGGGCAGTCAGGGGACAGGGAGAGGGAGGGTTGGTGGGGGTGAGGTCCCAGAGTGGTGGTTGGGGGGACTCTGGGGGATGGTGAGGGGACAAGGAGCAGCTTGGGTCGGGGATTCTGAGGGGGGCGGGCAGTCGGGGGGCAGAAAGTGGGTGGGGGTCAGATAGGGGGCAGGGCCAGGCTGTTTGGGAGACACAGCCTTCCCTACCCTAAAGCTCATTCAGCAGTTTGAGGCTTGCAGAAGAGCCAAGCTGTTAGCTTTTCCATTAGGGCTGCCGTCCCTTTCACTTCTCAAATGCCAAATTATAGTCTATATTTAATTTCAGTGCCATAGGGAGATTCATGTCAGGGGAGGGTAGCTTCATTTAAAATTAGACACTGGGGGAGGGATCACATGAGAAGAGCAATATCCTACACCACCTACCTCCTTCCCAACCCTACCAAGGGAGACCCCCCCCGCTGCATTCCCCGAGGCTCCAGAGGGGTTAATTCAGTGGTTCTCAAACTTTTGTACTGGTGACCCCTTTCACATAGCAAACCTCTGAGTGCGACCCCCCCTTATAAATTAAAAACACTTTTTTATATATTTAACACTATTATAAATGCTGGAGGCAAAGAGGGGTTTGAGGTGGAGGCTGGCAGCTCGTGACCCCCAGTAATAACCTTGTGACCCCCTGAGGGGTCCTGACCCCCAGTTTGAGAACCCCTGGGTTAATTTAGTTTTAGCACCCTGTGTCCATTCACATGCATGTGCTATTTTGAGCATTTCAGTTTTCACAACATAGGTTCATCCGAGATTCTGGAACAAGCTCAAATGCTCAGTTCGTGGAGTATGTACATAAGCTGTACTAAAGACAAACCCACAGTAACCGTCTCCACTTCGTGAGGGACCCCATGGAGCCAGTCTCTAGGAAACAGATAAATGCATGGAGGTTAAGTCCATTAATGGCTATTAGCCAGGATGGGTAAAGAATGGTGTCCCTAGCCTCTGTTTGTCAGAGGGTGGATGGAGATGGATGGCAGGAGAGAGATCTCTTCATCATTATCTGTTAGGTTCACTCCCTCTGGGGCACTTGGCATTGTCCATTGTCAGTAGACAGGATACTGGGCCGGATGGACCTTTGGTCTGACCCAGTATGGCTGTTCTTATGTTCTAACCTAAATGAACCCAATGTTATGGAGACAGATATGAGTCAAGGAAGCCAGCAGAGTATCAGAAACCTGGAAAAATCTCTGACTGGATGGGCTCAGGCATTTGGCCACAAGCTGAGGTGGTTCAAAAGTTTTGGATTTTTTTTAAGCAGAATTTTTTTATTGTTCTTTTAAACAATCAAACACAGCAAGCAGCAAATATTTGGCCACACACTTCTGAAACCCCAAACCATATCCAGGTTTTGGCAGACTAATTTCAGCTTAACAATTAAAAAAACCACAACAAATTTTGAAGGAAAGCAGACATTGTCCATGATTTTTTCTGCTTTTTAAAAACCCCTAGTTTTCGATCCAAAAAAAGTTTTGATGGAAAAATATTTGTCCAACCCTTTTAATGAGCTTTAGTGCCTTTTAGCACTAGCTGATGCTGAGAACCAGTGATACCTTGTAAAGAAGTTTTCTCAAAACAGGGTTTGTGCCAAGATGCAGAAGGTTTATTTTTCCCAGGGCCGCCCGTGCGGGGAGGGGGGAGCAAGTGGGGCAATTTGCCCCGGGCCCTGCAGGGGCCCCCACGAGAATATAGTATTGTATAGTATTGCAATTTTTTTTTATGGAAGGGGCCCCCGAAATTGCTTTGCCCCAGGCCCCTTGAATCCTCTGGGCGGCCCTATGGACGGCTGTTCCTGATAATGCTACATCAATGAGCCACTCTCACATTTTTATGAGTTAAAGGATGTTGCTTTTTTAATTATGTTAAAAATGGGGGAGGGGAGACAGCTTTATCTTTTGAGTCAACTCAAGCTTTATATAGTACAATGTCATGTACTGCATTGTCAGTATCTATATAATCTTCAATCTTTACAATAGAATGCTGGTATTTACATTTTTTTCAAATAGCAGAGCTTTCAGTTTCTATTATGCACAAAAGCTTCTATCTTAATTATGTTTTGTTTCAGTTTAGCAGAAATACTTTTAGTTTCACCTTTTCTGTCTATTCATTACAGTTTCTTAGCATTCTTCAGAGTAGTCTCTCTAGTGTAGATCTGCCATGGCTGCAGGTCATTAAAAAAGACCCTATTTAGGAATATTTTCACAGATAAAAAGGGAGTATGTGCCAAATGCAAACCGTGAAAAAAGAGATGTAAAACCAGGTCAGAATAAAACAACATTTTGAAAACTGCTCATCAGAAGTTTGCAAAGACTTAGAAAATGATGTGGACATATCATAACAATCTGGATCAACCAGTGAGTTAATTCATTTTTGTTTCAAAGAATGTTTATGGAAGGCCTGGCATGTCTTTTTATGAAATATACTACTAAATGAAAACTTAGATAATTGCCATGAAATTAACTGCCTGTCATAAACTTCTATTTTGGGGGAGGATTATGAATTTCAAAAAGCTTCAGTGTTTAAAATGTGACTGGCATGTTATATTCGGGAGTATTCATTAATTATATTTTTAATGCTCCTTGATTTCTAAAATGATATTTTATTTTTCATTATAACCAAAAGCAAATCATAGATGAAAAGTAAAGTATTGCTAGTCATTTTAGGATTTTAAAATTTAAAAGTTTGAGAGGGTTTTTTTGTTTGTTGTTTTTCATCTGTTTGGCTTTTTGATAAAGATAAGGGTTTAACTAGAAGTAGAGAAACCTGATGATTTATTAAATATTTTCCCTACAAGGCTGGACCTATGTAATTTATTCTATCAATCATTTTTCAACGGTGTTAAAGTTAACTACAAGAGGGGAGGTCTTTCATAGACAGTTTCATTTTTTTTAAGTAGTGCACTAAATAGTACTGGGTGAGAGTACATATGATTGACTTTTTTTTTTCCATTTTGTTTCAGAGTCTAATTTAGACATAAGAGATTATGAATGTCCATCATCTGCAGTCCACCATCTACAACTTCAGAGTGATCTGTTGATACCACCAGCAGCACTGTGTGTAAACATATGTCTGACAGTATGCGGCCTGTTTCCCAAAAAACAGTCATCATCCAAAAAGAGCATGGATAACTTTGTAATCAAGTTCAGCAAATTCCAACCATATTCCATAGATGGAAAGATTGCTCTGTTCATGTATGTAATGAACTCTCCCTTTTGACTTGTTCAAAGAAAACATTTCATCAACACGGTGAAAGCATTCAAGTTATACTCCATGAAGGAGATCAGACATTGGTAGAAGGTTGCCGGAGACTGTATAGGAGAAGGAAATAGAACAGTATGTGGAATACCTTGAAGGGAAAAGCAATAATCTGAATCTTGAGAGAGGAGCAATGTACACAAATATAGTAAATATTCATAGATTCATAGATTCCAAAGCCAGAATGGACCATTGTGATCAACTAGTCTGACCTCCTGTATAACAGGCCACAGACCATCCCCCAAATTAATTCCTAGAGCATATCTTTTAGAAAAATATCCAATCTTGATTCAAAAATAGTCAGTGATGGACAATCCACCACCACCAAGTTGTCCGAATGGTTAATTACTCTCACTGTTAAAAATGTATGCCCTATTTCCAGTAAGAATTTGTCTAGCTTCAACTTTCATCCATTAGATCAGTGGTTCTCAAACTTTTGTACTGGTGACCCCTTTCATGTAGCAAGCTTCTTGGTGTGCCCCCCCTAATAAATTAAAAACACTTTTTTATATATTTAACACCATTATAATGCTGGAGGCAAAGCGGGGTTTGCGGTGGAGGCTGATAGCTCACAATCCCGCAGGTAATAACCCTGTGACCCCCTGAGGGGTCCCAACCCCCAGTTTGAGAACCCCTGCATTAGATCATGTTATACCTTTCTCTGCTAGATTGAACAGCCCGGTATTAAATATCTCTTCCCCATGCAGATACTTATAGACTGTACTCAAGTCACCCCTTAGCCTTCTCTTTGTTAAACTAAACAGATTGAGCTCCGTGAGTCCACCACTATAATCCATTCTAATCTTTTAATCATTCTCATAGCTCTTTTCTGAATCCTCTCCAACATAACATCATCCTTCTTGAACTGCGAATACCAGAACTGGACACAATATTCCAGCAGTGTCGCACCAGTGCCAAATACAGGGATAAAATGACCTCTCTACTCCTACTTAGCATTCTCCTGTTCATGCATCCAAGGATTTCATTAGCCCCTTTGGCCATAACATTGCACGGGGAGCCTATGTTCAGCTGGTTATCCACTATGACCCACAAATCTTTTTCAGAGTCACTGCTTCCCAGGATAGAGTCTCCCATCCTGAAAGTGTGGCCTGCATTCTTTGTTCCTAGATTAATACATTTACATTTAACCATATTAAAATGCAGATTGTTTGCTTGCTGCTGTTTACCAAATGATCCAGATTGCTCTGTATCACCAACCTGTCCTCTTCATTATTTACCACTCCCCCAATTTTTGTGTCATCTGCAAACTTTATTAGAGATTATTTTGGTTTTCTCCAGATCATTGATTAAAAAATGTTAAATAGCACAGGACCAAGAACCAATCTCTGTGGGACTCACTAGAAACACACCCATTTACAATTACATTTTGAGACCTACCAATTAGCCAGGTTTTAATCTATTTAATGTGTGCCATGTTAATTTTATATCTTTCTAGTTTTTTAATCAAAATGTCATGTGGTACCAAGTCAAATGCTTTACAAAAGTCTAAGTAACCAAACTTGTAATCTCATTAAAAAATTATATCGAGTTAGTTTGACAGGATCAGTGGTTTGAGCATTAGCCTGCTAAACCCAGGGTTGTGAGTTCAATCCTTGAGGGGGCCATTTAGGGATCTGGGGCAAAAAATCTGTCTGCGGATTGGTCCTGCTTTGAGCAGGGGGTTGGACTAGATGACCTCCTGAGGTCCCTTCCAACCCTGATATTCTATGATTCTATTCTCCATAAATGCATGTTGACTTGCAATAATTATATTACCCTCCTTTAATTCTTTATTAGACAAGTCCCATATCAGCCACTCCATTATTTTGCCCAGAATTGATATCAGGCTGGCAAGCTCATAATTACCCAGGTTATCCCATTTACCCATTTTTAAATATTGGCACAATAGCTTTCCTCCAGTCTTTTGGAACTTCCTTGGTATTCCAATACTGATTGAAAAGCAACATTAATGGTCCAGTGAGCTCCTGGGCCAACTCGTTTAAAAATCTTGGATGCTGATTTATAAATGTCTAGCTTTAGTAGCTATGCTGTTTAACATCCTCCTGAAATACTTGTGGAATAGAAAGAGTCTTAACATATGATATGACTACATCATTTCCCCCCCCCCCCACCCCCAAATATAGAACAGCAATAGTTATTGAACAATTCTGCCTTTTCCACATTATTATTGATAATTCTATCATTTCCATCTCGTAATGGACCCGTGCAGTATTATTTTTGTTTCTAATATACTTTAAAAACTCCTTATTGTCGTTAACTCTGCTGGCCATAGATTTCTCCTTGGCTTTCTGTTTCCCTTATCAATTTTCTATAATTTCTACCTTCTGATTTATATTCATTACTGTCAACTTCCCCTTTCTTCCATTTTTTATATTTTTTTATAGCTGCCATCACTTTCCCTCTAATTCAGGTCGGGTTTTTTTAACCAGTAAAGCCTTCTTCCTCAATTGTGGCTTTTGGGGCATCTAGTAAAGTGTTCTTACACAATACCAAATTATCATTCACGTGTTTTGATTAAATTTTTCCTCTCAGCTGATTTGCTCATAATTGTTTTCAGCTTTGTGAAATTAGCCCTTTTGAACCACCAAACGTGTTTATGTGAGAACATAAAATGGACTCCACACAAATGGACTTTACTAAAATAAGACAGGAGATCTACATTACACACTTCACCTCTCTACAAAGGAAAAAGGACCGTAAGCTGTCTAAAATCCTACCTGGCACATGGGGCCACAACAGGGGTACCCCTAACTCACCCAGCAATATCGTCAATTTATCCAGCTACACACTCAACCCAGCAGAAGAGTCTGTCCTTTCTCGGGGACTCTCTTTTTGCCCCAGCACCCCCACGAACATGATACAGTTCTGCGGTGATCTGGAAGCCTACTTTCGCCGCCTCCGACTCAAAGAATACTTTCAAGATAACACTGAACAGCGCACCGATACACAGATACCCTCCCACCAACAACACAGGAAGAAGAACTCCACATGGACTCCTCCTGAGGGTCGAAATGACAGTCTGGACCTATACATAGAATGTTTCCGCCGACGTGCACACGCAGAAATTGTGGAAAAACAACATCGCTTGCCTCATAACCTAAGTCGTGCAGAACGCAATGCCATCCACAGCCTCAGAAACCACCCTGACATTATCATCAAAGAGGCTGATAAAGGAGGTGCTGTTGTCATCATGAACAGGTCTGACTACCAGAAGGAGGCTGCCAGACAACTCTCCAATACCAAATTCTACAGGCCACTTTCCTCAGATCCCACTGAGGAATACACTAAGAAACTGCACCATCTACTCAGGACACTCCCTACACTAACACAGGAACAAATCAACATACCCTTAGAGCCCCGACCGGGGTTATTCTATCTACTACCCAAGATCCACAAACCTGGAAATCCTGGACGCCCCATCATCTCGGGCATTGGCACTCTCACTGAAGGACTGTCTGGATATGTGGACTCCCTACTCAGACCCTACGCCACCAGCACTCCCAGCTATCTCCGTGACACCACAGATTTCCTGAGAAAACTACAATGCATTGGTGACCTCCCAGAAAACACCATCCTAGCCACCATGGATGTAGAGGCTCTCTACACAAACATCCCACACACAGATGGAATACAAGCTGTCAGGAACAGTATCCCTGATGATGACACAGCACAACTTATTGCTGAGCTCTGTGACTTTATCCTCACGCACAATTATTTCAAATTTGGTGACAATATATACCTCCAGACCAGTGGCACCGCTATGGGCACCCGCATGGCCCCACAATATGCCAACATCTTTATGGCTGACCTGGAACAACGCTTCCTCAGCTCTCGTCCACTCACACCCCTTCTCTACCTACGCTACATTGATGACATCTTCATCATCTGGACCCATGGGAAGGAGACCCTGGAAGAATTCCACCATGATTTCAACAGCTTCCACCCCACCATCAACCTCAGCCTGGACCAATCTACACGGGAGGTCCACTTCCTGGACACCACAGTACAAATAAGCAATGGCCATGTTAACACCACCCTATACCGAAAACCCACCGACCGCTATGCCTACCTTCATGCCTCCAGCTTCCACCCCGGACACACAACACGATCCATCGTCTACAGCCAAGCACTGAGGTACAACCGCATCTGCTCCAACCCCTCAGACAGAGACCAACACCTACAAGATCTTCACCAAGCATTCTCTAAACTACGATACCCACACAAGGAAATAAAGGAACAAATCAACAGAGCCAGACGTGTACCCAGAAGCCTCCTGCTACAAGACAGGCCCAAAAAAGAAACCAACAGAACTCCACTGGCCATCACCTACAGCCCTCAGCTTAAACCTCTCCAATGCATCATCAGTGATCTACAACCCATCCTGGACAATGATCCCTCACTTTCACAGACCTTGGGAGGCAGGCCAGTCCTCGCCCACAGACAACCCGCCAACCTTAAGCATATTTTCACCAGCAACCACGCACCGCACCATAACAACTCTAACTCAGGAACCAACCCATGCAACAAACCTCGATGCCAACTCTGCCCACATATCTACACCAGCAGCACTATCACAGGACCTAACCAGATCAGCTACAACATCACCGGCTCATTCACCTGCACGTCCACCAACGTTATATATGCCATCATGTGCCAGCAATGCCCCTCTGCTATGTACATTGGCCAAACTGGACAGTCACTACGCAAGAGGATAAATGGACACAAGTCAGATATCAGGAATGGCAATATACAAAAACCTGTAGGAGAACACTTTAACCTCCCTGGCCACACAATAGCAGATGTTAAGGTAGCCATCTTACAGCAAAAAAACTTCAGGACCAGACTCCAAAGAGAAACTGCTGAGCTCCAGTTCATTTGCAAATTTGACACCATCAGATCAGGATTAAACAAAGACTGTGAATGGCTATCCAACTACAGAAGCAGTTTCTCCTCCCTTGGTGTTCACACCTCTACTGCTAGCAGAACACCTCACCCTCCCTGATTGAACTAACCTCGTTATCTCCACACTGATTTATACCTGCCTCTGGAGATTTCCATTACTTGCATCTGAAGAAGTGAGGTTCTTACCCACGAAAGCTTATGCTCCCTATACTTCTGTTAGTCTTAAAGGTGCCACAGGACCCTCTGTTGCTTTTTACAGACTCAGACTAACACGGCTACCCCTCTGATAAAATGGAGTTGTCTACCTTATAGAAACAGCATAATACCCATACAGCATAATAAAGCATGAAAGAAGTAATAGTAAAAGTTATTAGAAACTGTGAACAAAAAATCAGTGTTGTGTGTAGCTTTGTCACAGACAATGCTACAAATATAGCAAAGATGGAATAAATCTAGAAGAGGATAATGAAGTGAGCCTGTAATTTATAATACATAGATCCTCATTTGATGCATCTTTTAGCCAAAGACTTAGGTACTCCAAGAATAAGGGAAATTGTTGTTGAAACTGGAAAATGCTCCTGTGATAATCACTTGGGTTCTGTTTCACTGAAGAATGACGGAGGATCAGAACTAATTCTCCCCCGAGATGTACAATGGTTGATTGTTTTCAGCTACTTATTAAAATCAGGCCTATCCTGATGACACTTTGTGAGGAAAATCATGACAAAATATAGATGGAACTATTGCAGCCACAGTAGTCAACATCAAACTAAAGAGAAATGTAGATGATACACTGAAGATACTGAAACTGATTTCCAAATCTTTGGAAAAAATACAGAAAGATAGCTACTCTATTGTTAATACAAGATAGCTACTCTATTGCTAATGAAATTTGAAATTTGGAAAGGACTTTAAGAAACACTGCAGAAAGAAATGCTCAACCACAAAATTAAGCTGCAGGCAGTGAAGAAGCAGATGGATCAAGCACTCATTCTGCCTCCTTTTCTTGCAAATATTCCCATTCCCACAAAGTACCAGGGTAACTGTCTAACTGCAGAAGAGGAAGATGCTGCTATGACATGGGCATCTAATAAGCATCCATTAATCATACCAACGATAATACATTTCAAGGCTGGAGATAAACCATTCAAGCAGTACTTGTTTGCTGCCAAAGTTTTAAAGAAGGTCAAAACACTGAACTGGTGGAAGTAATTGACTAAGCACCTGGAGCCAGAGTTTGTTGAAGTGCTAAACCATCTTTTGACAGTAGCCTTTTCCACAGGTGCAGAGAGAATATTTTCTCCATTTGAACTAGTTCATTCAAAGCTGAGAAACCAAATGGGAGCTGAAAAAGCAGGAAATCTTGTTTTTCCTCTTCCAATCTATGAATAACAATCAAGTGGGACAAAATGAGATCTATTAGTTCTAAAACCTTGAAGGACATGGTGGCTAGAAACAATCACTTCAATTCACTAACTACAGATAATACTTCTTTTGTTTAAAAAATCTGTTAGTTTTAAATGCAAAACATGTTGTGAGAAATTTACTCCCCATCCCCAACCCCATCCCCATGTATCCAGTACATTTAAGGTCGTTTTATTTAACTAATAAAAACAATTTTTAAATTCTGGTTTTGTGAATTTTTAATTGAATTCCAATTGCAAAACAAAATTAAAACCAATTATTTAAATCAAAGTTTTTCTAACTGTTGATTTAAATCATGATTAAATCTTGATTAAATTGGATTTTTAAATCATTTTGTTTTAAATCAATCATGTTCATTATCATGCAGATTAAAAAATGGACATTATCTGCGATGAAAGGTTTATTTGAGACAATGAATCTCACTTTTCTTATGTGAATATAGATTTAGACTTCTTTTTACAAATGTTAAAGGTAATCCAATAAACCACCTATTGCCATTAAAACATTTATTTTACATATAAAATGATATAATAGAAATGTCTGGAAACAGTTGAATGTTGAATTCCATTTGCAGTTTTCTAGCAATATTGTAAAAAGGCAAATTAATCATGCTTTTAATCATGGATTAACTAAAATGTGCCCCAGAATCTTTTGGGCTTCAATGTCAGCAGGTGATCAAATGCTCCAATTTGTTGGAGATTAATACAGTGACATCAGCCATGGCCTTTTTCTAATTACACAAATAACGTACGCAGAAAATCCCTGGATTACACTTCTTTCTGAAATAAAGCAATCTAGTGTTATCTGGTGCACAGTAAACTTGAATAAAATTACATGCATATTAGACATATTAAGAAATATACATCATTTCAGAATCAAAAGTATTATCCACGCCTGAATGCTTGGGTTTTTCAAAAACAATCTGTACCTGGGTTTATATTTTTAAAGAAATCTAATCAGAGATAGCACAAAAAAGAGTAATAGCCTTCTTATTATTATGTATTCCAGAAAAGAGTTCTTATGAACACAAGAACTAGACACTAAATTCCCAGCTAGAGATAGCTCAGTAACAACCAAATATGGGAATGACTAACTGAAGGAGCATGACCTTTTTTTATTGTTTTTGACAGGAAAAAAATGGGCCTTCTGCACAGAATAAGTTCAGATCTTGTGTTTGGGTTCTTTATGCTTTCTCCATATTCCATGCTACTGGAGATCCATCTCTCAGGTTTACTTTACAAAGATAACAAGAACCGAGAGCTAGAAGTTAAAGCCAGACATATTCAATTTAGAAATAAGGCACACCTTTTTAACACTAAGACTGATTAATCATTGGAACAAACTACCAAGGGAAGTGGTGGATTCTCCGTCTCTTGACATCTCCAGATCAAGACTGGATGCCTTTCTGGAACATATACAAGTTACTGTGTATACACTATGGCTTGTGCTATACAGGTGGCAGAGTAGATGATCTAATGGCCCCTTCAAGCCTTAAAATCTATGAAGTGGTTAGGGGAATGTTGTAAAATTGCTCCTGTTTCTTGTTCAGTTCCTTAAAGTCAATAAGGTGTTTTTCATTTACTTCCTTGGGCATTTGATCCGCCTTACCTATCTATATTCTTGGAAGTTTACGATAGGGAGATAACTTTGCTGACAGGAAATATTGGCTTTAAAGTTGGGAAACTAATGACAAATAAATATTTAGTTACTGGATATTGAAAAAGGAAGGTAAGCTCTGTCTCAAAAACCCATTTCCTTTGCATTAAAGAGAAGCCTCACTGATTTGGTTTAAAACAGTGGCTCTCAGCCTTTCCAGACTACTGTACCCCTTTCAGGAGTCTGATTTGTCTTGCGTACCCCCAAGTTTCACCTCACTTAAAAACTACTTGCTTACAAAATCAGATATAAAAATACAAAAGTGTCACAGCATTCTATTACTGAAAAATTGCTCACTTTCTCATTTTTATCAAATAATTATAAAATAAATCAATTGGAATATAAATATTGTAATTACATTTCAGTATATAGTATATAGAGCAGTATAAACAAATCGTTGTCTGTATGAAATTTTAGTTTGTATTGACTTTGCTAGTGCCACTAGGCAAATATCTAGATGAGTTGATGTACCCCCTGGAAGACTTCTGTGTACACCCAGGGGTACGTGTACCCCAGTTGAGAACCCCTGGTTTAAAACACTGAGCTAAGTCCCCATTTCATACTCCACAAGGGAGACACTACTGCAAACCAAACCAAGTCACAAGGGGTGTCATTCTTACTCAAGCTATATTCAGGCCGTGACTTGCTAGGGTTCCCATCTTTTAACAATTTTTAAATTACTTGAGGTCAGTTTATTGGCCCAGAAAGAGGGGAATGTGAAATAGAGGCAGTGTTGCCTTGTAGATACAGCAGGACTGGACAAGACTGGAAATAGGGTGACCAGATATCCCGATTTTATAGGGACAGTCCCGATTTTTGGGTCTTTTTCTTATATAGGCTCCTATTACCCCCCACCTCCTGTCCCGATTTTTCACACTTGCTGTCTGGTCACCCTAACTGGAAATCAGGAAATTGAGTTTCTATTCCTGGCTCTATCACTGACCTGCAGTGTGACCATGGGCAAGACATTTAATTTCTCTGTGCTTGAGTTTCCCCATCTGTAAAATGAAGACAATGATACTGACCCATCTTTGTAAAGCACTTTGAGATCTATGGATGAAAATTGCTATATAAGAGCTAGGCAGCATTACTATTCTGATCACCGGATCTCTTCTAGTTTTTGGAAAGGACAAACATTGAGCTAAACAAATCACATAGTGGTTGAGAAAAATGAAGGTCTGGATTCTTCTTCTCGCCCTTTTGGTCCAGTAAATTGGAAGGAGTCCCAAATGTGTGCTGATGGAGCCAAAGTACTAGCACAGACACTGTGTATGGACATAAGGAGATCATCCATCAATGCCACTAGAGCAATCTCTGTGTCACACCTTACTCGTCAACCTGAAGGGTGCAGGACATTTCCCTACAATAGTGATTTTGGCGATTGTTCACTCCACCTTTCTCTGTGATTTTTCCCATGTAGAGGTTGATTGTAAGGCAATAGTTAATAGGACATTGGTGTCATCTGTGGGTTCTGGAGGACCAACTGGATATGGCATACTTAAGGCTGGCTGGTAGATTGGTTTCTGCAAAGAAGGTGTAAGTGATCTATGTCAGTAGTGGGCCTAGGTGCTCTGCATTGGCTTTCCCCTACCATTAGAGGCACTGGGGCTGTTTCACGTGTAGTGATCAATAATCCCTTAGAGTTTCTAGGATTTCCATTTTCATTACTGGGCCAAACTCTGTCAAAGAGGAGGTATGATCCTCTGTCCTTGCTTCATCTTGTTTCCTCATTGTGGTGAGTCTGTCCTGGATTTGCATGATCTTTCTGAAGATTAAATTAAGAGCTATTGCAAGTGGCATAGTGCTTGGATATAAGGCTGAATGAAGGCAGTCTAGTGAGATCAATCATTTCACTATTCAGAAAAGTACTGCCAGTCAGGATTTTGCTGACAGGATGGCAGAGGAGACAGAGGTTTCTTGGGCTATGAATGTTTATGAAGCTACTTATGAAAATTAGATATGGAATTAAATGTTACATAGAACCATTCAATGTAGCTAAACAATGTGGAATGAGTGAGCACCTCTACCTGGGGCTATGTCCCCAATCCGGCAATGAGCTCTGTGAAGGAGGACCCCTGAATCCATACAGATCCATTAGGGCACCGATTCAGAATTCATTGCCGAAAGGGGTCCTGTATCTGAAACTTTTAATGAACTGTACTATTAATTACACTGAACGGGGTCCAGATTAGACTTTTCCCACTTAAATGAAAAACAAAGAGTTAAGGGGAAATGTTGTTTTAGTTAATCCCACACACAGTGAACAATATTCATCGCTTTTAATTTTTTCAGAGAGGATCTTAGCATCCTTTGTTGTTGTTTTTGGTCCATGCAGACACTACTCCATGTTGATCTATTTGTAAACATAAAAATAACAAACACAAAAATAAAGATGATAATTTGCACAATCTATGACAAATTACTTAGTGCTGCTAATCCCACTCACCAGATGGTATAGAGCCATAATCAAAAGCAGTGCTGAGAGAAATACGGTCCACATTTGTACATTTTAATTATTTTCAGATGAAAGACAGATATAGCTGTTCTTGTTTATCTAGAGGGCACATACAGTAGGCTTTGTCATACAATCTCAAAACAACAAAATACTACTAATCAAAATATTGCTCTAGGCTAGATTTTCAAATGCTGTACATTAATTTGTACAATGTGGGTATGGATAAAGCTGCAGTTATGTGTTTTTTTTTTAATATTTATGATTTTTGACATTTTGTATTTTCTGTGATGTGCTTGGGCGGATGTGATGATACACTGTTGAACTAATTTCACCGTGAACCTTGAGCGTTGCCAAGTTAAATGCCAGGTCTGCATGGGAGGCTAATAGAGAGCAAGAGTTCAGTGACAACATTGTGGTGACGCAAGAACTAGACTAGTGAACACTGAGGGGGCTTGTGCACACTACCACTTATGTCAGTATAACTTATGTCACTCAGGGATGTGAATAAGTCACCCCCCTGAGCGACGTAAATTACACCAACCTAAGCTCTAGTCAGGACAGCACTATGTCGGTGGGAGATGATCTCTCCCATACAGCATCTTTACCAGACATGCTACAGCGGTACAGCTGCACCAATGCAGCTGCGCCAATGTAGCGCTTCTAGTGTAGACTAGCCCTGAGTATAATCTTTAGTTCCCATAGGGGAAATGAGTATTCTTGCCTCCTCATGATTAAATCAAACAAGAAGACAGAGAGCACATAGATAGTTACGCGAAAACAGAGGGCCTTGGGAGTAGAGAACAGAGCCCCAATCCTCTACTATGCCTATATGGAATGTCACTGAAGTCTAGGTTCAGCCTGGTGCAGCACTCTGCCAACAGGTAGGGTTGGGGCCCAATGTCTGTGACACTTGATGCAAAACAATGCCTAGATATTTGTTCAGGAAAAAATGCCCATTTTTATTACATTATGTTTCTATCACACACAAAAAAAGCTTTGTTAAAAGAACTCTGTTAAGGTTGCAAAGTCAAGCACTCAAAAGTTAGGAAATGCTAGGTTTACAGTTGCCTGTGGATCCTTACTTCAGCCCCCTTGTATGTATGCATTATGAAATGGTATTTAATTACATGATATACTATTTTTATTCTCATCATTCCACCCCACACATCACCCTGCCCTAGATCCAGCTCTTCTCCCCTCTGCACTCAAATCAGGCAGCTAAGAGACAATTGGGCAATGAAAAGTTAGTTGTTGAGGAATGCTCAAGAACAGAAGGATCTGGGTGATCAAAAATAGAGAAGATTAATTAATTACCAACATAAATTAACAACAAAAGCTAATTATTATAATCCTGGAGCAAAAAACTGAGCTATATTTAAACTCCAAAGGAAGATACTTGGACTTCAGACTGCTAATCTCATTCACATAATGTAGATGGTAGGAACCCTTCTAATAACATGCATGTGGATTTTATTGGCCTATTTGTGTTCATTAAAAGCAGCTGCTCTCAATGGCCAAGAGAAAATTAGCTTAAAGCAGTGGAAAGACAGACCTGACTGGTTATAACACAGCACTTTACCTCCCCATGTGTTGTTTTTCTAGCTTCTTAAAAAGAGAAGCAGTTAGATGTCTGCCAGAAAAACATGGTCATTGCTGAGGGAACAGGGAGTTGAACAAGTAATAAAAGCATCTTGTCTGATAAAAGCAGTTCTAGTTCCACAGGCGAGGTGCTGAGGAAAACGCTCCCTCTCTCTTATCAGCAGGTTGAGATAGCATTTTATTTTCACTGAAATATATTTTTGTCTTTTTAAAATATTCAATTTGTTAATATATTCCAATAAAACAATATATCATTAAGCTGATTTTTAAAGTTTCCTTGAATTCTGCAGTGCATAGAGATAAAAAAATGTATACAAACAGCCAATGGTAGATCTGACATTCATGGCTATTTTATAAATCTCATCCTTCCTATTACTCCCTGAAGTTAGTGGTGGAGAATTTTGAGTATCCTGCAAAAATCAAATGGTAAATTAGATACCATCATGCCCCTAGGCTGTATCAAATTTTGTATTTTAAATGTGTGACAGATGTGAAAAGTCTTAAGGACAGAAATAAATATAATCCAAGAAGGAAAACAGATAAATGCATACATAAATAAAATAAGATGAGAGACCCGAAAACAGTGATAACAGATGAATGAGTTTACCTAAATGAATAGGGGACTCCACCCCTGCAATGGGATTTTTAAAGCATCTTGAACTGAACAGTTCAGAAGGTTCAGAGTTTCAGTTACTGGAATTACCCATGATGTTTTTTTAACTTCATTCATACTTCCCTATATAAATCTAAGTCTTCATATCTGTGAATCAATTAATTGTATTAGCCTCTCATATGACCCAATCTACCAATGCTGGTTAAGCTATGGGCTTGTCTACAGGGTGGGGTAATGAACTCTACAAGGGTGTGATTTCTAAAGCACACTAATGTGCTGCACATTAAATGGTCTGTGTAGACCAGACGTGGGCAAGCTACGGCCCGCGGGCCACATCCGGCCTGCAGGACAGTCCTGCCCGGCCTCTGAGGGGGGCAGTCAGGGGGTGGGAAGGGGTAGAGAGGCACAGCCTTCCCTACTCGGCCTTCCATACAGTTGCACAACCCCGAGGTGGCTCTCGGGCCAAAAAGTTTGCCCATCCCTGGGTTAGAACCACGTTTTCAAAGGATGAGGCCAGAGCCAAATGATCCTTGGGCCCTTCTCTTTGCACTGCTATATAGGCCCCAAGGGACCTTAAACTAGTGCAACTGAGTGCACTCTTGAAGGGGCTCTCACCTACTTTGTGACTGTAGCAGAAAGAGGGACCAAAATAAAGGGCTAAATTACACGTGAACCAAACTCCACTCCTTGCTATGACCTTCACTGATCTCATTAGAGTTGCATGGGAGTATAAATGATGAAACTACAAGGTCATTACATTTGCTGTTCATCCATTGACCATGCTTGGCATTAAAAAACACAGCTCTATGCCCACAATGTCAGTCCCTGGAAAGTGTGTTTCTTATATTCTTTTTTCAAAATGGCAAATTAAAGCTTAAAAATACATCTAAAACAAAATGGGCCACGTTCGTCTCTGGTGATAATTCCAGCAAAGGCAATGCAGTTACACCGAGAATTAATTTTGACCAGTAACTGCCCTTACAAGCTAAGCATCTTACAGACATGCATGGTTTTCTTGTGCTGCTACATAATTTTCAATGTGCTGCTTGAAAATTCCTTGCTAAGTGCTGAAAGAGACATTATTGTATATTCTGTAATAAGTATTATGGACTATTTTACAACGGGGGCAAATTTAAGATTTGCTAACATTAAGAAATGTTTGTAGACCCTTCAGTGGTAAAATGTATGACAATTGTAAAATTATTATTTTAGCAAAATGTATTTATTAAAACACATTAGAAGGGGATTTTTTTAAGTTTATAGGGGAATTATTATTGTTAATGTTCTTAGCACTGACAATGTATTTGACATTGTACCGTACCACAAAAAGAAGAACAGTTCCATCACTACTTTCAGTCTAATGGATCGTTTGGTATAGAGGCAAGAAGGCAGAGGCAGGATCCTGATGTTTTTGGAAGATGGAGACAGCTAGCAATAATTCCCTGCAACAAAAATTTCTACTGGTGAGGTGTTTGTCTGGATTTTGAACAGGATACAGTCATGTCCTAATTAATGGACTGTCAGCTTCACACTGTTTGTGTCCATATCTGATCAGCAATCAGGAAGGGAAAGGGCTGTTTTTCACAACATCAGTAACATTTAATAAAAGAAAGACAATTACCCTACTTCATTCCAATTGCTCAAACCCAAAAGCATTCTTGTTAAAAACCTTCTTATGATTTAATGTGACATGAAGCATCAGATGAAGCTTCATGTTGTGCAACAGCACAATCATTAAGCTGCATCATGTCATAGGCTAGCTTGTCAAAATTAAACAAGAAACCAACAACTGAGAATTCATTATTGTCTAAATTGTTGTCAGACAGTTTGATACGTCCCTGGGTCATGATTTCTCCATGACATGTCATATTTCTACTTATAGTCAAATGGCCCAATTCTGTGAGCTTAGTGACTCAGCTCAGCTCCCACTGATTTCTGGAAGGTCCTCATCAATTTGCAGGTTTAGGCCCTAAAGTCTCAAATAGAAAAAATAAATGATATTTCGCACACTGAGAGGGAAAAAATATTTAGATCTCCTTAATTTTTAGCCTCTGAGCTATGGCCTGGAACCTACAGACCCGAAAATAGGTATCTCGGTGTCAACACTCCAGATTTGGGGTATAAACAGTGAAGCAGCTACAAACAATAATATCATTTTGCATTTCTATAGTATTTTCAAAGCCCTGCACAAACATTAATAAAACTGTGAATCGATCTGATCATTTTTAAGGAAATGCAGAAAAAATACATGCAAATATGTTACTGCTACATAAGATACCAGTCTATACTATTGATGGGCCAACCCAGCAATTTATATACTGCCAGAATCATTGACATGAATAGGAGTTTTGCCTTCATGAGGAATTAAGGGACAAGTTCTTCGGTGCTGGGCGGGAGGAGGGGAGGGTATTATTATTTTATTTAAAGAAAGTTAATATTTTCCTGCAGTTATATTAGTGATATGATCAAATTAATTTTGGCTAAGATTTTATTAAATCTAAGGCAAATAGAAATGTTTTTTTTTCAGTTTAAACAAAAATTCCAATGAAGACAGTTCTCTTTAAATAAGCCCACAGCCCCCTACAATGTTTATAACCCAAACACTGCAGAACTAAAAACCTGGAGATTAATTTTATTTCATTGATTCATTATCCAAGTTGAGAGAAATGCAAAAAGAAAACAAAGCCCATGAAAGATGACCTGGAAACTGGATTTTTATAATAATTCACTTCACTAATCTTGGCCTGCTCCAGAGCAAATTGATATCAATAGAAATACCACCCATCATACAGGTAAAGACATTTGTTTGTTTGTAACATGGATTTTAGGATGGCAGTGTTCCTTGAAACATTATATCTAGCCATAAACCATTACATAAAAAATCACTTCAGCTAGGTGCCCTTGGAAGAAAAGTTTGATTTACAATAGCTTTCATACACAAGCCTGCTAGCTGAGAATTATTTTATAAACTGTAAGCCAGGTTGACAATAAATTCACAATCTCTGTTATTTGCTAAACTAGCCACTGCTTTGTTTCAGTCTCTAAATTTAGAGTTCTTTAAATGATGATGGAAATTCAGTGATAAATATTACTGAACAATATTAAAATAGGCTGGAAACTGTTGAAAGAATTTTCTAAAGAGTATAAACTATAGCTGGAGAATTTGCCTCTTCTCTCCCCGATAGTGCTTTCCTATTTTAAGCTACTTTTCCACAGATCGCTTGTTTCAGGCATACTGAGTACATGGCAATAAATTTTAGATAACCCCTTGTATCATTTGATAGGTTCTTTTGTTCTTAACAAAACCCTGTTTACTGTGGAGCTTTTCTTGATTTTGATCATTTAATTAACTGGAGAAATGTTTAATAAATCCACACACAATGCCTTTTAAATCTATTTTACATTATTAATACCCTGCAGTTCCATCTACTAAGGCACAATATTGGTGCATATTTCTCCATTTTGACATATACTGTCAGCTCTATTGGGTATTTACAGCATTTAAATAAAATCTTTCCCTGTTTATACACCCATGGTGGTAGGTCCTCATGAAAACCAGGGATTTAAGAAGCAGAAAAGCATGTTCACAGTTGAGGATTATTTTCACACTGTGGGCCAGATTCATCTCTGGAGTAATTTAGGCTCCAGTTGAGTTACCGGAGGGATGAAATTGCCTTCTCTTTTTGTCCCACATCATTTAAGCAAAAGGATGTTCAGAGTGTTTTAGTCACCCTTTCCTCCACAGCTCCCCCCAAAATCCTGTCCATGTTTTGGATTTCCTGCCTCCTTTTTAAGGGGCCAGGGAGTGTGCAGTTTTCCCTGATGTAGTGTCTACAGCTGCTAAAATACTCTCTCCGCATACAGGACACCTTGGGACTCAGTGCAGTTTTATCTCATTTCCTTTACAGACACATCAACAGTCACGGTTAAGTGGTGTCAGCAGCAAAATTCCCAGAGAGGCCTGTTGAAATCTGCCTCCTTGTCCCTTAAAAGGGGGCATAGGCATGAAGAATGTCAAATGGGCATTAATCTACCTGCACAAATACTGAAGAGGCAACTGAAGATTCAATTAACAGATTTTATTAAAACCATAAGAACGGCCATATTGGGTCAGACCAATGGTCCATCTAGCCCAGTATCCTGTCTTCCGACAGTGGTCAGTGCCAGATGCTTCAGAGGGAGTGAACAGAACAGGGTAATTTATTGAGTGATCCATCCCCTATAGTCCAGTCCCAGTTTCTAGCAGTCAGAGGTTTAAGGACACCCAGAGCATGGGACTGCATTCCTGACCATCTTGGCTAATAGCCATTAATGAACCTATCCTCCATGAACTTATCTAATTCTTTTTCGAACCCAGTTATAGTTTTGTCCTTCACAACATCCCTGACAATGAGTTCCACGGGTTGACAGTGTGTTTTGTGAAGTACTTCCTTTTGTTTGTTTTAAACCTGCTGCCTATTCATTTCATTGGGTGACCCCTGGTTCTTGTGGTATGTGAAGGGGTAAATAACACTTCCTTATTCACTTTTTCCACACCCATTCATGATTTTATAGACCTCTAGCATATCCTCCTATGACATTCCAGGGTACAATCCAGACCAGTGAGGGGCTGTGTCACCACTTGCCCTGCAACCTAAGGTGCCTCACAGTGCTTTGCAGCTGTAACTCCCAACCTTGGCTCCTCACAAACAGCCAAACAGCATGCAGGTCACACCCTGAGTGCTGTGTACAGTCACAGCCCTGGTCTCCCAACTCTGACCCAGCAGCCTGTCATCAAACACCAACCACACTCTGGCTTCCAGCAGCCTTGGTTACTACTTGCAGAGTGACCTGAATGTACTCTCAGTCCTGGATTTTCCCCCAAAGTCGTTTGTCCTCCACTGTCCAGCCCTCTCCTGGATAGTTCAGATATATTAGGTCCATTGCCCCTCTAAGGGCATCAACATACAACAGTCTGCTACCTTAAATAGAGTTACCCAAACAATTCACAACCCTGGATTAGTTCTAATTAAAGAATAAAACAAGTGTATTTACTTACAAAGAGATAGATTTTAACTGAGTACAAGTAATGAGGCATAAAGTCAGGAAGGATTATAAGAAAAATAAAGATAAAGCTCTTTCTAAACTTAACAAACTAGACTTGGTTCAAAGTGAACTTCCTTACCACACGGTTTCAGTACATTGCTGACCAAACTCTCAGGAGGAACTGCTCCCAAATTCCAGTGGCTGTTTCTTTTGTCTTTTAAGTGAAAAGAGAGATGGATAGGGAAAGATACCTTCGGGTGTTTTTGCTTTCTCTTTTATAGTTTATTCACCTTTTGAAATGCATTTACCTGAGAGAGACCCCTAGATAAAGTTCTTTCCAGCTGAAAGAAAGGAAACATAGGGTCTGGTGGGGGGAGAGGTTTCATGCTGTTGTTTGCTAAGAGCAGATATGTTTGTTCCAGCCCATCCCCCTTCCTTGCCAAAGAATGGCCACTTGATAGGTGAAGGCCCATCAACTTTGATGACACCTGACTCGGGCATCAACTTGTCCTTCATCTTTGAGAAACAGGTTTACTCATTCCCTGGACTTATCTGGTACACATATGTCAGTCATGATTTCAGCTTATGTTCATAACTTTACATATAATGTTGCTACATACATGTTACCATGATATTATTGAGCAGAAAGTTATTAGTTTCAAATGATACCTCACAAGGCATATGTTGTACAAAGATTATTACAGTAGTGTGTAGAGTGTGAATACAGAGGTCCCTTCAGTCACACACACACCCCTTAGTCATCTCTTTTCTAAATTGAACAGTCCCAGTCTTCTTAATCTATCCTCATATGGCCACTGTTCCATAGCCCTAATCATTTTTGTTGCGCTTCTCTGTACTTTTTCCAATTTCAACATATCTTTTTTGAGATGGGACGATCAGAACTACACACAGTATTCAGATGTGGGCATGCCATGGATTTATGTGGCATTATGATATTGTTTGTCTTATTTTCTATCCCTTTCCTAATGATTCCTAACATTCTCTTAGCTTTTTTGACAGCTGCTGCATATTGAGCAGATGTTTTCAGAGAACTATCCACGATGACTCCAACATCTCTTTTTTGAGTGGTAACAGCTAATTTAGACCCTGTCATTTTGTATGTATGGCTGGGATAATGTTTTCCAATGTGCATTACTTTGCATTTATCAACACTGAATTTCATCTGCCATTTTCTTCTCCAGTCATCCAGTTTTGTGAGATTCCCTTTGTGACTCTTAGCAGTCTGCTTTGGACTTAACAATCTTGAGTGATTTTGTATCACCTGCAAACTTTGCCACCTCACTGTTTACCCCTTTTTCCAGATCATTTATGAATATGTTGAACAGAACTGGTCCCAATACAGATCCTTGGGGGACCCCACTATTTACCTCTCTCCATTGTGAAAAATCACCATTTATTCCTACCTTTTATTTCCTATCTTTTAACCAGTTTCTGATCTATGACTGCTTACTTTGCTCAAGAGCCTTTGGTGAGGGACCTTATCTAAGGCTTTCTGAGAATCCAAGTACACTATATCCACTGGATCACTCTTGTCCACTTATTTGTTGACACCAACAAAGAATTCTAATAGATTGGCAAGGCATGATTTCCCTTTACAAAAGCCATGTTGACTATTTCCCAACAAATCATGTTCATCTGTGTGTCTGAAAATTATGTTCTTTACTATAGTTTCAACCAATTTGCCTGGAACTGAAGATATAGGCTTTGAGCCTATAATTTCAGGATCACCTGTGGAGCCTTTTTTTAAAAAAAATAAGCATCACATTGGCCAGCTACCAGTCATCTGATTGAAGTGATGGGTTCCATACCACAGTCAGTAGTTCTGCAATTTCATATCTGAGTTCCTTCAGAACTCTTGGGTAAATACCATCTGGTCCTAATGACTTATTACTGTTTAATTTATCAATTTGTTCCAAAATCTCCTTTATTGACACCTCAATCTGGGACACTTCTTCAGATTTGTCACCTCTTTCTAAGGAGGCCACAGCTTTGGGGGATGACTCAGCAGTGCTGCCTTTAGGACAGTGGTTTTCAAACTGGGGTACATGTACCAGGAGGGGTACATGAGCCCTTGTCAGGGGGTACGCAAGAAAAATCCTGTAATGGCAGACAATGCATTTTTATTTAGTACAGAGGTTTCCAAACTGTGGCACGCACCCCCTTAGGGGGGCATGCAGGAAAGTATGGGGGGGTGAGCAGTGATGCCAGGCAGATTGGACCAGCCCCGTGCCCCCTTTGAGTTATAATTTTGGGTTGTGCCCCTCTCCCAACCCAGATAGGCTGGGTGGCCTCCTGAGGTGTCAAAGGCTGGAGGTGGCGGTCCCTCCCTCCAGGAGCCCCACTGCAGGGAGCAGGCCTGAGTCACCTGGCATCACGACGCGCCCCCCTCCACCTTCCTCCATGCCCCCATACAGGGGTATGCCGCACAGTTTGAAAAACTTGAGACGCTGTTGCTAAACAGAAGGCAGAAATCTGGGAGTGGCAGGTGACCCATGAGCCTCCCCTCTCCCTCACGTCACCATTGCCTATCTCAGATGGGGGTATGCAGTAAACTACATTATTTGGAAAAGGGTAAGCAACCTAAAAAGTTTGAAAACCACTGCTTTAGGTTGTCCCCAGATGTCCCCATTTTATCGGGACTGTCCCAATTGCTAGGGGCTTTGTCTTATATCGCCCGATTAGTCCCCCAGTAACCTCACCCCACTCTCCCGCTTTTTCACACTTGCTCTCTGGTCACCCTAGCTGCCTTGTTCAGCTACTGCTGCGGCTTCAGTGAACTTATCCCCAGAGTCTGGGGAAGCCCCTGCCTGTGCCCAGGGGTAGGCTGAGAGGGGCTGGCGAGGAGATCAACCGTGGCCAACATGATGCAGCAGCATTAAGGCAGGCAGCTGCCCTTTTCGTGTTTCCTCCTTGGTGCTTTGTGTACTGAAAGCCGCTGCCTCAGCGAGAGAGAAGCGCGCCCCAGCCCGATCCCCAGCCCCCAGTGCAGCTAGCAGCAGCAGAGCTCCGGCTGACTCGGGGATTTTTACCGTCGTGACCACATGTACCCAGGGAACGAGAGGACCCCGCTCCCGGCGTATCTGCATCTAGCGAGACAGCAGGAGAGGAGGGAGCTGCGACGCCCCCCTCCGCGTGTGTCTATGCTAGCGCGGTGCCGCAATGCCTGCTCCCGGGACTAGTTTATTCAGGGGAGCCGTGGGCTGCAGGATCGGACCGCTGTCCGTGTTTAAACTGCCCCATTCATTCCCTTTCCCAACACACCCTTAACGGGGGCGCTAGCCTCAGCACTCCTGTTCCAAGCCCATGTGGCCAGGAGCCACCCCACGCCCCACTCCGCCCCCAGGCTCGCTGAGCTCCGCGCACTTGACAGACAGACACGTGCCTCCATCTGTTCAGGTGCAACTTCGCTCCGCACTGGGAACGTCCCCGGCTCTCCCCTGTGAAATCCCTGCCGGGAGCTCCGACTACTCCGGTCCCCTGACGCCTTTCCCCGCCCCGCTATACCACAGCCCCCCTCGCGGCTCAAAGGAGGAGGAGCTGCCCCTCCTCCAGTGGAAACCAAGGGCCCGATTCGCAGCTGGGCTACTGACTTCAGTGGGATCGGGCTCAGGATCGGGTCCGGGATAAGGGAGGCGGGGAAGAGAGAATAAAAACCCCATCACCGCAGCAGCGCTGAACTCCTCGCTGCCACTTCAGCCACAGCCTCGTGGCTACCGCGGGCACCCCGCGTCCCTCTCCCCGACCTCTTCCCGGCCACTGGCTACCCGCGGTGGGGCAGGTCCCTCCCCCCGCTGCTCTAACCAATCCCGCTGCCGGGGGGCGGAGGCGGCGGCTGGCTCCGCATTTGTTCGTCCCTGCGGTGCAGATGAAGGCAGGCGTCCGCTGCGAAGCGAAGAGGGACTCGCTGTGCGGCCAGAGCGCCCGGCTCCCGTTCCGGCTCCGCCCGTCCTCAAAGTTGGAGCAGGCTCGGGGCAAAGAGCATGCAGGGCTGGACGCCGCCGCAGGGCAAGGGCCAGCGCTCCCCACGCCTCCGGCTCCGCCCTGCCCCCTGCGATGAACGAGCGGCCGCTGCTCCTCCCCAGGAGGCTGCCTGGACCCCCAGGTAATCCGACTCCTACCCTGCCAAGTGCAGCCTCTGGCGGACCTCTCCAGATGCCCTTTGTGGCAGGGTAAATGGGAACTCTCGGGCCCTGGCCGTGCCCCGGCACCGGGCGGGTTCTACGGGCAGAGGCATGAAGGCGACGGCAAAACCCGTCGATCTGGATGCATTGCTCCTGCTGGGTATGGCTGGAGCTAGCAGGCAGCCCCGGAGCAGCGCCTGGGTTCGCTCCCTCTTCAGGAGCACGCCCCAGAGCCGTGAGCCCGCCCGATAACAAGGAAGGCGCCCTTCCCTGCCAGCCGAATCCTTGCCCCGAGCAAAGCCAGGGCTCTGAACGGAGGGGGGCGGAGGTGGGGAGATACAGAGAAAGGGGAAAAAAGAAGCGGAGAGGAAGGGACAAAGACGCAAAAATGAGGAGAGATGAAGGGAAAGGAAGGGAGAGAGACTTTAGACTGTGGTAAATTTGAGCATCACTGCATAGTGAGAAAAATAGTCTTCCCTAAGGGAGGGGGAAAGATAGACAAGGAGAAAGAGGGGGTTCCCCCCGGGAATGAAAAAGTTCAACATTAAGGATCTTCCTAAACCTAAACTGTGGTAATCACTCCTAACTCTTCAGTGAGGTTTAAAGCCACCACCTCTTTATATGCCATGGGGAATTTGTTAGTTTCATAAGAGATGTTCATTCTAAAACTTTGAGTATGTGCATGGGGGTAACCATTTTCTAAACCCCTCTACAGTAAATGATTTAAAATCCCTCCTAAAATAAATATTTAACTATGCTTTGACCTTTAAGTAACAGAAGTGACAGCTAACAAGGAAATTAAACAACGCTATTTTGAGAATCAGTAATCTATGCATTTTTCATATTGTGAGCTAAGCCTGTTACAGAGCAGGAGATCCTGTCAGTTCAAATCACCCCACTCAGTCCTGATACTGCCCCTTCCCCAGAGCAACTTTAGAGCTTGGTTACATAGTAAAATTTAGCTGTAGGAGGATGTTAAGGAGACACCACATAAAAGAGCGCTGCAGTTTAAAAAAAAAAGTTAAAAACAAATGTTTGAATAATAAGTGAACATTTCCCCTAAAGTTTAGTTTAAATGATCAGAAAAGCCTGTGGAGACACTGAGAATCCTAAACTGGGCTATATTTTGCAGAAAATGTCACTGCTTGGAGACTGACCGAAATCTGACACCACTACCAGTAGGCTGCAGTTTACCATGGGGAAAGGCAGGTTTCCATTAATCTGATGATCTGCTTGGCAATTAAGGCCATAGTAGCAGGGTCTGTACTACAGAGAGCCTTGGGCATCAGCATTTTTTGCACCGATATAAACTGAGAAGAGCTGCAGAGATTGACTTCCTATACATGATATTGCTGGTGTTTCTGTATCTAACCCAATCCAGGCTCTCTGGCACCCCCACCCTTTTGTTCACCCATTTCTCAGGCAGTTAGCTCATGTAAGCCAAATGAGCTATCTTTAGTAGAAAAAACATGTCTCGGGGAAACTCTCAGTCTTAAATGACACCCCAAGCACTATGCATACAGATGGAGAAAAGATGGCTTTACTTAGTCCCTTTGTGATGTGTTGCTATGCATGAGGCGGCACTCTGGGTAAGACTATTGGGCCAAATTCATCCCTAGTCTAACTCCAATGAGGTCTGTGAGGTGGCTGTCTCGATGGGTCAGGTCTTCAGCCCCACTAAAGCCTTGTTTTCACTAAAACAGCATTTGTACCATGGAGTAACTAATGCATGTGAGCTATCCCTCTGTAAAAACACAGTGGAGACAAGGCACTTTAGTTTTGCTGCGAGGTAAACTGGTGCTCACCTCGCCAGCTACCTTGAGGTAGAACTAAACTGCTTTGTCTCCATTGTCCCACAGTGGGATAGCTCACACATGTTAGTTACCCAAGCTTTTTTTTTTTTTTTAGCAGTGAAGACAAAGCTTAGGTCTGCTTAGTGTCACTATTGCTAAAGCTGACTCTCCACCACCACATCTTGAGGGTCACTGCAGCTAGATGCTGGCTTGAGGCTGCACTAGGAACCGAACCGGTCACCAAACTGACCCCAGGATCAGCTTGATGCAAAGGTGATGTAAAGCTATTTTTACCACCCCAATGGGTCCTGCAAGTGCAGCTCAATCCTGTTCAAGCATGTAGCCCAGTAGGCCTCAGCCATTCTGTAGTTCAGTAACAGTGTCCCCTCATCTCCCCATCATGTCACTCGTCCAGGTGCACACGATGCCTAGATAATCTAGCTCTGCTCTATCAGAGCTGCTGAGTGCAGCTGCTCACTGGAGATCTGAGTCAGTTAGTGTCTTTCCCACCCCAAAAGGTTAAATATTCCAAAACAGTCTTGTTTAAAAAAAAAATCCTAACATAATCAGTTTGAAAGAAACAAAAAAACAAAAAATGTTATCTGCAGTGCTCCATCAAAGGCAGAGCAAAAGCATGGAACTGGAAAAAACGGAGCTATGAGGCTCCTGGCAGAAACCCCAGAAGTTTCCCCATGACCAATATCCCCCATGAATGCAAGTGTATGTGACATTACACAGGGCTGGAGCCCTCCATAGAGAATGATCAATTTTCCAAGATTAATCAAAATATTTGGGGCTTGATTCCTCAAGAGGGCCAATGTGGAACCTTTGCAAAAACTGGGTCTTAAATATTTTTGTTCATCTAAATGGACTATTCCTAATTGATGGCTCTAACACTATGCACATGCAGGATCCCTAAATTTAGGATTTTAAAAGAATATTTGTACTTCATATAAGTAGGTTTATTTTAAAATAATACTTGTCTATTTTCAATAATCAAATCATTATACCTTGTGTGTGAGAAAAGGCTTGTTAAATTTAATCCAAAAAGGAATACAAGGAAGATGCTAATGTTAATACTTTTGTCTTCCCAGCAGCATTTCATTTCAGTTACTATTATGCTTAATTACTGGTACAGGTGGGATTAGATTGGGTGTCACACTCAGATGAGGTGCCAGGGGAGGGAGACTGGGACTGGGAGCCAGTAAGGAAAGGGAACATGGGTGCGGGACAGGGGATGATTGGAGACCAGTGGTGCGGTGGGAGAGAGAGAGACAGATAAGGTGAGGAGCCAGGAGGGGTGGAACTGGGATGGGGTGGGCAAGGAGACTGGGGACAAGGGAATGGAACTGGGAATGGTGGGCAAGAAGAACAGAACTGGGAGCAGGAGGGGAGGAAAGACTGGGACTGGCAGAGGCAACTTGAATTCTGGCATTTTCTAACTTTTGAGTGCTTAACTCTGCAAACATAATAATGGCCCTCGCATTTAATTTTTGTGTGTGTAATTATTTATTTAGAATTACAGTAATGCTAAACATTCCAGTCATAATTAGAGTCCCATTGTGCTAGGTGCTGTACAAATACATAGGAAGATGCAGTATCTGCCCCAAAGAGCTTATAATCAAATGTATTTAATATTTAAGACTAGATATACAAATCTTCAAAAGCACCTAAATGACTTCACAGCCTACTGATTTTAAATTTGATTTTGAAAAATAGGACTTGCCTCCTAAGTTACTTAGGTGCTTTTGAAAATTTTATCCTGAATCTTAATTTATTTATATCCGTTTTCAAAAAGAAGGAAAAAAAACTCATTAGAAAACTTGGTTTCCTGACCAGTTAGAATTACGAAGTTCTAACATGGTTCCTCATCCCATCACTAACAAAACACAAGCACTTACAAGCAAGGGAATGAGCAATATTATTGTTTGTACCATGCCCAAAGTTGCGCTCAGCTCTTCACACAACAGCTAGGTAGGGGGATTCCCTGCCTAGATTTTTCAATCTAGGATTTATTATTATTACTTGTACTGTGGTTAGCACTTTGGGACCCCAGTCACAGATCAAAGCCCTACTGTATGGGGCACTGTACACATACGTAACAACATGTATTTTGTACATAACATGTAACCTGCCCTGAAGAGGTTACAGTCAAAGTATAAAACAAGAGACAACAGGTGAATGCAGCAAACAGATGGGGAGCATATGGAGACAATCCAACAATTCTGGCAAACATTTAAAGCAGCAGCTATAGCATGCCAGCTGCCTACTTATTTGTCTAGACAATCATGTTTTAAGGAGGGAGAATACAGATGAGGTGAGGAGAAGTTTGAGATGATATGTGGCAGCTCACTTTGTGCACACTTTTTAGTGAACAGACATTTACGTTTAATTTTAAATAATTCACTTCTTTGTGGTAAAAGTGAGTTTTTAAGGAGGACTTGAGTGAGCCAAGAGAGGTGGTGTGCAAATTGGAGAGATTTTTCTAGGCATGGGAGGAAGCAGAGAAGAAGACATGGAGACATTGATATGAGGACATAAAGTGGTGTCAAGGTTTGTGCCATTAACTAGTTGAGGACATCTTAAATCTTACACTGATGACATACATGGCCTGATCTTCAGAGGTGCTGAGCACCCATTACCTCTAAAAACCAGACCAAAAATCTAAGACTGCGCCAGATCCCCAGTCGCTGTAAATAGCTCCATTGAAATCAAAGGGACTGTTCGTGCCACCTGAGAATCTGGCCCATAATTCCTATCAAGTATACAGAGATGTGTATTTCATCAAGACACAGCCACCTTATCTCTATAAATACTATAATTTTAAATCAATAAACTCAAAATATAAACACAAGACACTTAACACCACATATTGTTATCCTCTAATGCAAGTCCACATGCATTCTTCATTTTTTACCATAAATCATATTTTGTTAAATGTTTCCTACTAAATTACATATCCAACTTTATTGTGAAGCAGTTATGTGTACGTTACCAAAATATTCTATTGTCAATGACAAATATTAGCTAATAATATTTCCCACGTAGCAATATCCCTTATAAAATATCTTAGCACTGAAATTAAAATTGTCTGGTGAAATGGCAGTGGATAGGGATGGAAGCATACATAGAAGCCTATGTATCTTATTGTTCACCCTTCCAAAACAGAATTAATTGCATCCAATTTAGAATATCTTAGGCCTGGTCTACACTAACCCCCCAATTCAAACTAAGGTACGCAAATTCAATACGTTAACGTAGCTGAATTCGACATACCTTAGTTCGAACTTACCGCGGTTCAGACGCGGTCCACACGCGGCAGGCAGGCTCCCCGTCGACTCCGCGGTACTCCTCTCGCTGAGATGGAGTACCGCAGTCGACGGCGAGCACTTCCAGGTTCGACTTATCGCGCCCAGACCAGATGCGATAAGTCGAACCCAGAACATCGATCCCCAGCCGCCGAACTAGCGGCTGGGTGTAGACCAGCCCTTAGGGATTCCAGTTATAGTTCAGATGGGAATTATTTTTAAATTCTCCAATGGTATTACACTAAAAAAACCCACTATGTGAAAAGAGTGTTAAGACTACAAAGGTTGCAAAACCAACCACTGAAAAGTTAGGAAATGCAATCCATTGCAGCCTTACAGTCTTTAATTACATGATCACATACTATTTTTCTGCGGCATCCCTGATTCCTATGATGCACATTATGGATGGTGCTCACTGAATGAGCAGCTGCTGAATATTTCTTTTTATCCTCATCATTCAATGTGTGGTCTCATGTATTATTTACTCCACAACCATCCAAACCCTGTACTGAATACAAAATCATTTATTTCCTCATGGGCTTTTGTATGGTGCTCTGGTTATGGTATCATAGTTCTTTACAAAGACTGGTGAATTGATCTTCACGACACCCCTCTGAGGTGAGGATTGTATTATCATCTCCATTTTACATATAGGGGACTGAGGTAGTGTCAAAAGTGTCCACTGACGTTGGGTGTCCAATTTGAGAAACCTGAGGCCTGGTTTTTCAGAGTACTCAGTATTCTGTAGTAATTTATATGTCTAGAGCAGAGCTGCCATTGACCTCAGTGCAGTTCTTAGTACTCAGCACTCCTGCAAATCAGACCCCATCTTGGTATCCAGAAAATGAGGAACACACAGTGGTCACCTATACAAATTTTAGTTTACATAACTTGCCTGACATCATTGGTACTCTGTGGCAGAGACAAGGATAGAATCTCATTTTCCAGGACAACATTTAAGTGCCTTAACAATGAGGCCTTCTTTTCTCTTCCTGCCATCCCATGCCTCATTCACTACACACCTGCCAACTTCGGCAACAAAGGAGGCAGGGCTCCTGCAGACAACAGCCTCCTTCCCTGCACAACCCTGATTCACTCACTCCATCTCGTGTAAGGTGGGGGTCTTGTGAAAAAAAAGTAAGATGTGGTCATGTAATTAAACACTGTATCATAATGCATATGCACAAAGTGGCTAAATTAAGATTGCACAGGCAATGTTACTTCTGGCACTTCCTAGCTTTTAAGGGCTTGACTTGTGTCCCCTGCTCCTGCCCATGTTTCCTCCCACTCCTAACCTCTTTCTCCCTCCCTGCCATGGCTCCTCTCTCTGCTCCAAACTTTATCCCTTTCACTATTCCTATTATTCCCTTCCATCTTCTGCCCCTCCTCCCACTCCTGTTTCTAACCCTCCCACCCCATCAGGTTCCTATCCCTCTTCCCCCTGAGCTTCTGTCCCCCTGCTCGGCATCTTTTTTCCCCCTCATCTCCCCCCCTTCCTTATCCCTCAGCCTTCAAGTCAGGCAGCTTCCTCCTTTGCCTCCAGGCTGCCGGGGTGCCAGAAGGGGGAGCACTGAGAGCACAGGAGGGACAGTCTCTCTGCTCTCAGTTCTTGTGGCCTGCAGCAGCAGTTGCTCAGATCCTGCTGCCAGAGATGGAGTCGTTCTGTGGGGACAGTGTACAGGCAGTGCAGTTCCCAGCTGTGAGAGGAAGCAGTATGCTCAATGCAGGTGGAATCTTGGAATAATTTAGTTGCTAACCTCTACACATCTCTACTGAGCATGTGCAAATTGAGATTTTTTTCAGGGGTTACAATTTGGCCAAATTTGGGTGTGTTTTCATGGAGATGGCATAAGGCACATTCCTGGCAGTAGGGTGACCTCCCTGCTAAATTTCAAGTTTCTGCTCCAAAGCATGGAGGCTCTAAAACATCGCAATCAAATAGTAGTCAGTTTTTTTTAACAAGAGCAAAACATCTTATTTTTCTCCTAACCAAATTCTGAGAAACAGCTGAACCATTTTAGCTGAAACTCAAAAAAATACAACCTGAGGCAGATACCTCACATTGAACATTTCAGCCTGAACGGTTAGTGTGGCAAACAGAAAATAGGTTCTTATAATGGAAAGTATTGGGCAATCTTAACTACAAGTGTTGCTCCCTGCACTGTGTGCAGTAATTTATTAAAACAACAACAAATGGAATTCTCTTGACATTTAAAACTAAATAGTGGATTAGAACATTATTGGTTTGGAAGTGGGTAACATTTCCTGATTGGGAAGAAACACCCATCAAAAACTGCTCCCCACTAGAGAAAAGAAGAGCACTGGTGTGGAGCAAGCCATTTATTTTTCTTGCGTCAGAAGCTGCATCCCTGGACCAGGACTGGGAACATGGATGACAGTGAAATCCTTCAGAAATTGCATACTTACCTTGCCATTTCTTATAATATTCTCTCTCAACTGTCAGAAATTGCACGTACTGAGCAAGGAGGCTGAGAACAGGTAGTATTTTTTGAAGGGAGAGCAAAAAATGATAGGTCTGTAATATGAGAATTTGCAGGTGGGTTCAAAATCTAACGGATGCAAAAAAAAAAGTTGATAATCATGGCCTAGGAAATAATGGATTTGAAAACTAAACGTGAAATGGAAGGGATTCAGTCACTAAAAATGCTGCATTTGTTCAGAAGGTCTGCATAGGAAACCAAATGGGGTGTGAACATTATGTGTTAACATTCTGTACTTCTGTATTCCTCTTTTAACAGAGATTAGTGCAAGGCTAACTACATGTATAATCTGTGGCAAGGAGAACTGGGAGACGGCTAAGAGAGAGCCATAATGTCTTTAAGCTGCCAGACAATTTCTACTCGACTTGGTGTTCTTAAACTGAACGGCAAAGGACTGCTATGCCTTTTGGTCTTTACAATAAGTGTATGTGGCAGTGCCTCTGGCTTGTGTCCTACAGCCTGCATCTGTGCTAGTGACATTGTAAGCTGCACCAATAAGAACCTCTCTAGGGTGCCAGGAACTCTCTTCAAATTCATAAAAAGACTGGATCTGAGTTATAACAGAATTGCATTTTTGGAACCTGAATGGGTCCCAGTGCTTTTTGACAAACTGAATACTTTAATAATCAATCATAATAGTATTAGCAGTATTATCACTGGAAGCTTTTCCACAACTCCAAATTTAAAGTACCTAGACTTGTCATCCAACAACCTGAAGACACTGGGAAGCCCTTTATTTCAAGAGCTGAGAGTACTGGAAGTTCTCTTGCTTTACAACAATCAGATAACACAGATTGATTCTGCTGCCTTTGGAGGATTATACAAATTGCAGAAGCTGTACTTATGTTGTAACTCACTGTCACACTTCCCACTGGACTTGTATATTGGAAAACACAAACTTACAGAACTTGTATTATTAGACATTTCCTATAACCACATCCAGTCAGTACCCATTCAACGCATAAGTTTAGTGCCGGCCAAACAACTCAGTGGAATTTATCTTCATGGTAACCCTTTTTACTGTGACTGTACTCTATACTCCATGCTAATTTATTGGTATCACAGACACTTCAACTCAGTTGTGGATTTCAAAAATGAGTATGCCTGTGTATTACGATCTGATCCCAAAGGTTCCAATAAACTGCCTTTATTGCACGACAACTTTCTGAATTGCTCCGAAAGCACCATCAATGTGTCATTCCATGCCTTTGGGTTTATTCATGAGGCCCAAATTGGAGAAAGGCTGATTGTACACTGTGACAGCAAAATTAGTGATGCAGGAACATATTTCATCTGGGTTAGCCCAGACAATAGATTACTGGAGCCAGATAAGGACACTGACAATTTTAAGGTGTTTCACAATGGGAGTCTAGAGATAATGGATCCCCAGCTAGAGGATTCTGGGCTGTATTCATGCATTGCAATAAATAAAAGAAGACTGTTAAATGAAACCATAGAGGTTAGAATTAATGTAAGCAATTTCACAGTGAACAGATCCCATGCTCATGAAGCATTTAACACTGCTTTCACCACCCTTGCTGCCTGTGTAGCCAGTATTATTTTGGTACTGCTTTATCTCTATCTGACTCCATGTCCTTGTCAGTGTAAGACAAGAAGAAGAAAAAGGAAGCTGCCCCAAAGCAGTGCCCATTCATCCATCCTAAACTCCACGCCATCTCAGGATCCTCCAGCCGATGAGAAGAAATCCAGCAGTGGTAAGAGAGTGGTGTTCCTTGAGCCTGTGAACGAGCCAAAACAGGGGCAGAATGGGAAAGTGAGACTGTTTCCCAAAGAAACTGTCATAGCAGAGAGCATCTTGAAAACGACCCGAGCAAAATCTGACTCTGATTCTGTCAACTCGGTGTTCTCAGATACACCTTTCATGCCATCATCTTAGTTTGCTTTCTAGTGTGCAGTTAAATCTCTCAACACCACCCCTGCCTGTAGCAACCATCTGGAAAAAAATAATAAAGTGTGGCAAAAACTTCATTGTCAGTAGTCTTCAAGAACAGGTCCACCTACTCTTTCTGTGATTGGGATAACATGCAACAACTGCACGGTTAGCAAAGGGTATATCTTCACTGTAGAATTAACTCAGGCTCTTACCTGGGTGTTGCCCCAATCCCCCTCCTGTCTACACTCAAAAACCTCTCACCTGAGTCTAGAGGTGCCGTCAGCCCAGGCTAGCTGGCTTGTCTGGGGCTGTAGGCTCAAGGGCAAGTGCTGCTTTCACTGAGGCTAGTAACCCACCCACTTTGCATTGAGGACTCAGGCTAAATCCCCACCCGAGTGCTGGTAGTCTATTAATGCCTTCCCACAATTCCCCTCAATGTGCAGAAGGGCTGGGAAAGAATCATAAAGCAGCTCAGCTTACTGCAGCACACATGGGATATGCCCATGGCCATCCCAGTGACACACACAGGTGAGTGCACCACCAGTGAGGAAACAGGGTATGTCTACACTGCAGAAAACCCCCCACGGCAGTGAGTCTCAGAGATCTGGTCAGCTGACTTGGGCTTGTGCTATGGGGCTAAAAATAACAGTGTACAAACAGTGTAGATGCTCCCACTAAAGCTGCAGCCTGGGCCCTAAGGCCCTCCCCCTCTCACTGGAATGTTTACGCTGTATTTTTAGCCTCATAGCCTGAGCCCTGCAAGCCCAAGTCAGTTGACCTGGGCTCTGAGACTCACTACCTCACTGCAGTGTAGATGTACCCAGTAACTCAGGCATGGCTTTGGAGGGTGGCTGCTCACACCTGGGCTAGGCTAACCTGGCGCTTCAGACCTGGGCGGGCATCATCCGAGTTAACTTTGCAGCGAAGACTTACCCAAAGTGTTAACGTGAAGGTGGGGGACACTTTGCTATGTGTTTTCTAGATATCAATTGTGGGGAGAACATGTTTGCTGTAGATGATACTGTCTTTTCAATCTGTGTGCTTATAAGAATCAGTATCTTAAATATATGGAGCTAGGTGTAAATTTGAATATCAGGGAACAGAACTGCAGTTAGCATGCCTCCAAACAGCCCTTAGCAAACCTCTTTCCATCCTCTAAGCATTCAGTTTGTAGAGGAATAAATGAAGTTACACAAACCAGAATATTCCAGAGTGTTTGTATGTTATCTTAATCATTTTGTATAGTAAATGTTTATGGCCAGGCACAGAAAATCTGTTTACCTCTTACCATGTGAAACATTTGACTAAATGGGGAGGGGGAAAATCCTCCTCACTTTTCTTATAATTAAATCCATGGGATTTCTCATGAAAGTAAGGTGAGCAGATTTGTCCAATCATGTATTGCATGTTTGGGATCCTGCATTCTTTACTCAAGCAGTGCAACACACTGAGTTCAGTAACAAAACTTCCATTGACATCAATGAGAGCAAGTCTGGGCCCAATGTTTAGCGGAGGGTTTTTTTCCCTCCCTTTTTCTAATTTTGAGTTGCATTTTGCTTTGTCCTTTCAAAGGCACAAAATGTTAGTGTTCTCGTAAAATTTGCTTTTAAAGATTGTCATTAGAGAATCAACTATAACATTTGGGCCCAATCCTCTGAGGGGCAGTATACCCTCAACTTACTGGGCACGTCTACACTGTAATCATGGAGCATGACTGTAGCTTGTGTAGACATATCTGAGCTAGTTTTCCACATACGCTTCAGCGTGGGTTAACTACATGAGTAATTACCCAGGGTCACAGCTCTGATACCAGAGTTAGCTAGATTAAAGCTAACTTGGTTATGTCTACATGAGCTGCAATCATACTCTGGCATGGCAGTGTAGACACAGCATTAGTCAGCAGCTCACAGGATAGGGCCCTTATTTTGAACCTTGTGTCTTTCCTATAGCTTGTTTCCCAAAACAATTTAGAGTTAATTACGAGGTAGCACACTGTATTGTAGTCCTTAAAATAATATTATAAAAACGTACACAGGGCTTTAACTATTTTCATTCTTTTCTAGTTTACTTACATTTCCATTGGGGTAGACTTTGCCACCCTTACTCACCCTGAGTAGTACCTAACTCTGAGGAGTCTCATTGAAATCAACAGGTCTCTTCAGAGTTAAGGTACTATACAATGTAAGTTTGATAGACCCTTGCCCACTGTATCTCCAAAGAGTACACTACATGGGAGAGAATTATCAAAGTTAGAGTCAAGGGGCTAAATTATGTAAGTGTTTGAACTTTGTTCCATTGATTCTAATTTTAATAATAATTTACTACTTTTGTGGCTTCCATGGAATGGCACCTGCTTACACTAGACTGAATTTTGGCCTGTGATAGTCAAAAATATAACAACTAATTTGCTATGAAAAAAAATCAGGATGTATCTAGTTGTTTGACAGCCACCTATCTAGAAAACAAATTAAACCATGAAACAATGTTGCTGTGATGTACACAATGTAGGAGGAAAAGAGGAGGAATTGGACAGCTGTTTGGAATCATTAGAATGTTTGCTTCCTTCAACACATGAAACCAAAATCAGATACATGATTATTTAAATTCTTTTGTAGAGACTGAATAATGGGGATGTAGGTATAAAAGATCCAGTTTTTTACTTTGAACAACATATATTAAATAACTGCTCATATCTAAGATATAAGGCTTTTAGCGTCCTTTCCATATACATATCTTTATTTTGTAATACTTTAGCTATATACTTTAAAACAAAATCAGTAGCCCTACATATAGTATCTGTTAGTAAATAATTATGGGACCAATCTTGTTTCCACTGAAATCAACGGTAGATTTGTCATTGACCTTTATGAGAGGAAGATGTGCCCTTTAAGAATCTGTCTCTTGCTTGAGGATTTTTTGATTAGAAAGAAGATTGAAATAAGCCACATGATTTCCACATGATTTGCCATATGTGCATGGACATATTCTGTACTGTACAAGAAGGAGCAAAGTGACTGAAACAGAGGATTGAATACAAAATGGTAAGACAGAAGGGGAAAGCCAGAGGTAAAGAGTATCTGATTTGTATGTATTTGGCCTATTTTTGTTAACTGAGTATTGCTAGAAAAGGCTGTACTTATTGGATATGGTGTTGCACAGACAAATTGTACCTTAAAATATAGGTTTAATTTGCTTAGGTTACTAGCATGGGAGTGCGTGTGAATTTTTATAAAAGTGCTAATCGAGTCAAATCCAAAATAGATTGAAAAGCAAAACAAATTGCTACCACTGTCCATCCAAATAGCTGAATATCTAAAGCAATGTTTGACTGTGTGCGCTCACTTGCCTGTTCATAACACAATACTTGCACTTATAGTTAATTCAGCATATTGTATATGTACTTTAAAGCCATGTTTTAGTAAAGGGGAAACTGACCCTGCACCCTTACTCCTGGGGGGCTTATATCCCACTGCGGGGCATAAGAATTTGCAGAGTAAGACCCAAACTGTCAACCTGCTGTAACAGAGAGCGAATATAGTTCTAAGCATCAGATGTTTGTTGTAAATGTTAAGTGTTCATATATTAGTCCCTGCTTTAAAATGCTCAGTTGTGCAATTATACATCTAAGAAACTGGATTAAGAATCTTTCCTAACAATGTAGCAATATTAACATTCTGGGCGAGGCCTATTATTTCCACATCTCACAACCTTGGAGTTAGTTAAATGGTTGCAGCTTTAATAGGAAGAAAATGTTTAAAGAAATCCTATCACTTCAATTTACTTTAATACTTACAATACAACAATAGCACCACACCTGCAAACCCAGCCTGCCTATCACAGATCATGAACTATCTATATAGTTGCTCCAATGCTCACTCAACACAACGAGCCACCCTGCATCTGAGGGGACCCAGTATGCAATGGAGTATGATCCCCTTGCATAAACAAGGAAACTATCCTCTTGTGTATACAAGTAAGTCCCAACATACAATCTCTGGAGATAGCAAAATGCCCAGATTGAGGAGTTAGGATTATACCACACTAATGCCAATACCCCCGATCAAGTGATGAATAAGTTCCAGAGTTGCCCAGCTGAATCCATGACAGAATTGTCCATTAGCCGCAATCTCTCTTTTCCTAATATTGTATTAATATCGCCAACCACAATTAACGAGCTAAATTATCCCTTTGATGCACAGTGGACTTCCCACTGCCACAAAGGCTCCAGCCTGTGCACCACCTTTTGAAAGAGCACAGCATGAGCCACTCCCACACAGGCCACATGACCCCAAATGAGTCTAGCATTGCCTCTGGGAGCCTAGCTGCAGCAACAGCATTAGATTCCTATTGCCCTCCCTGTGGCCAGGGTACAAGCCTTGTGGGAAAGGCTTGTTTGTGCCTCCTTTCACCCCCACTCCCCTACAATTTGAACAGCTTAACAAGGCTTGGTCTAATCAAACCTTGAGCATGTAACTAACAATAAGTACATCTAGTTATTTCCCACCCCATACCTAGTCACAGCCCCGTTATTAACAAAGGCCCTAAACCAGCCAAGCTGAATGTTAAGAATGTGTTTATGTGCTTTACTGAATTAGTCTTTTTAGGTTCTGATGCTACATCCACCACCCATCATTTTAGGACTTAGCCTTCCTCCAGCCTCCCAAAACAGAAACAAACATCCAAAGTGGGGAGAAAAAATCCACACAGTTTCATATTTTCTGACACTTACGGAGCAGGACGATGAAAACAAGGCAAACATCCCTCCCCTTAACCCCAGTCATGCACATTCTAATTAGAGGCCAGTAGAACAGGGAAACACTTCTGTGATACCTATTTAGCAATTGCCATCCGAGTATGGATTCTTTTAATAATTGCATTTTGAAGACTCCTAATGATAGCATCACTGTACTGTAATTCACTAAGGCTCGTCTTAGGGCTATATTGTGGCATAGCTGCAATTTTGCACTGTGGCCAGTACAGACATATGGCACCCACCAGTACACTCTGGAGGATGCAGAGAGGAAGCATGACTGCTCCGCTATCCCTTATGAGGGTGTAGAATGCATGTGCCTATGTTGATAGCTAAAACCACTAGTCCCCTCTACATTCCCTTTGTACACCTCAGTGAAGTGGAATGGCTGCAATTGTAGCTGGCTCTTTGCCAGTTGGCTGGGAGAGATCTAGGTTGGCCCTAAGTATTTCCTATGTAAAAACTGGCCTTACTGATAATAGAAAGTTATGTTGTTGCCAGGTGTATGTAAAAGAGCAGGATGGGGTAACTAATTACTGTCTTAAATTTTAAAGCTGCTGATATTTTCCAAGCTGTGTAAGTGGTAAGAGCTGGCATTAGTAAATGTCAGTTTCTAAGCAAGCAGAACATACACTTCATTTATGGGTGAACAGTTTAGACCACATAGAATTTTTTTCACCTTTCTGGTGAAAAATGATTGGATCATTTTATATATAGCTAAAGAGATTCTCTCTTCTAAGTTCATGTATGAGTATCAGTTCATTTGTAAGATCTGGTTGACTGATTTTTTTTCCCTTTCACATTCCTAACATAAATATCTTTGGAAGGTGGGACTGACATGAAGGTATAAAAATGGTCCATCACAAAAATGGAATATAAACACTTCAAAGATTTGTTTCTGGAAATGTGAAATTAAATAGCATCCTGAAGTTTCTGGAAAGGTCTTATATTGTAAGCAAGAAGATTATATTTTCCTGTCCTTATTTAATAGCTCTAATTTAAACAAATTATTATTATAACTGTAAATTCCTGTATTATATTTTCATGTGTGTGATATATAGTTTTTTTCTGTACAAACTTATTTTTTGTATTTCTTTGTAATTTACATTGACAGGAAATAAATATTTTCCCATTTAATCTTCCTGTTAGTCTTCACCTTTTAATGGATAAGACTTATAAATTCAGTTTGATTGCATGCAGCGAGGTTGTTACCAAACATCTTTGCAGCACTAAAAAGTTGGTTGCTGACTGAAACCTAGTCTACACACAAATTTGCACCTTTTTACTTAAACTGGTACAAACCCCCAGGTGGACACTTATTTTGGTTTCAGAGTGGTTATTTCATCTTAACTTAAACTTCTTTCTATTCTTTCTAAAAGTCACTTCTTAATTTAAACTGTTGCAACACTGTGTGTAGATGAGCCCTGAGATGCAGTATGTTGCAGAAGACAATCCAGCAGCTCCCAAAAATCATTTCAGTAGAGAACGAGGGCTAGACTATGTTATTTAGGCCTTGTCTAGAGTAGGAACAAAGGTGCTTTTTTTCATCCAATCAAGTTACTCAATCAAGCTAGTTTAACTTGACTGAAAACTCCACTTATCAACAGTGTAGACAATCTCTGACTTCAGTGGAATTACTCCAGATTGGAACTAGTGTGCGAACACTAGTGAAAGTGTGCGTGTGTGTATGCAAATGTACATGCTTGCATAGAGACAGCAGCAGGGCGGGGGGACAGGGGAGGTTGAGGGAAATGACTGCGGTCTCCATCCATAAGAGTTGGTTAATACCAGACCTTTACAGTTTTCCTGTTTCAGGGTTAATGGCCACCATTCTAAAGAATCTCTAGATGATAAATGGGAACAGACAAAAGACTAAATCCCCAGCAAAAATAAATGAATAAAATAACCTTCACAGACATTGTTCACAATTAGGACTAGTTTTCACCAAACTCAGGATTTGCGTCCCTAATGCAGAACAGAGCCTTCAACTATCAACCCTGTAGCTTTCATCAAACAAAACCTCTTTTCACAGAGGTTGAAATGTTTTAGCATTTTCTCTGATAATCGAGGTACTGCAATATACCACACAGTAAAATAAATCAAATAAACTCTACTGTTGCCTGGAGCAGCTCAATTAGCCATTTTACACTTGCAGCTAAAGTGTTTGCAGTAAGGCCTGTCTATAGCAGACCTTTGTGCTCTTCCTTCTCCTGTATTGACAGTAGAATCTCTCAAAGCCAGCTGCTTTTTTTTTCTTTTCTTTTTATACTGAACATTTCAGAACAAATAATCTTTCAGCCTGTGATTATTTACCATATAGGTCCCTAATCCTTGGTAGAAAGGGAATGCAATGCTACTTCCCTCCTTAGTTTTAATGTCAGAATTAAGGTTTTTCATATTTTAGCCAATGGGGATAGTATTTCCACATGATGACCTTATTGTTATTAATATTACTATAGTATTCAAATCCCCCAAGCAAGATCTGGGTCCTTTCGCACTAGGTGCTTTTCAAAGACTGTCATGAACATACAGCTAAGGGTAGCATAAAATCCCTCCTTTATCTGTAAAGGGTTAAGAAGCTCAAGTAACCTGGTTGGCACCTGACCAAAAGGACCAATAAGGGGAGAAGATACTTTCAAATCTGTGGGGGAAGGTTTTTGCTCTGTGTTGTTGTTCTCTCTGAGACAAAGAGAGAGACCAAACAAGTAATCCAGCTCCTACTGAAATGACATCTAATATTACAAAAAGAGTAAGTAATAGCAAGAAAATAGGTTAGATTATCTTTTGTTTTAGCTTGTGGATTTTCCCTAGGTTAAGAGGGAGGTTTATTCCTTTTTTTTTTTTTTTTTTGGTAACTTTAAAGTTTTGCCTAGAGGGAAATCCTCTGTTTTAAATCTTTTTGTTACCCTGTAAAGTTATCTTCCGTCCTGATTTTACAGAGGTGATTCTTTTATCTTTTTTTAAGAACCTGATTGTTTTTCAGTGTCCTAAAGACCCAGGGGGGTTGATCTGTGCTCACTTTATAACCAATTGGTTAGGATATTAGTCTCAAGCCTCCCCAGGAAAGGAGGTGTAGGAGTTTGGGGGGATATTTTGGGGGAGGTAGGGCTCCATGTGGCCCTCCCTAAATGTTTGTTTAAATCACTTGGTGGTGGCAGGGATACCAAGGGCAAGGAAGGAAGGAATTTGTGCCTTGGGGAAGTTTTTAACCTAAGCTGCTAAAAATAAGCTTAGGGGGTCTTTCATGCGGGTCCCCACATCTGTACCCCAGAGTTCAGAGTGGGGAGGGAACCCTGACAAAGACATAGGTAGACTTGGGACCATAACCTCAGTTAGTGTAAATTCATGTAGTTTCACTGACATCTATAATAACTTGAATACAAGTTCAAGTGTTTAGAAACACATGTACAGTGGGTGCAGTTAAGTCTCTACAGATTTGGGAGCTATCATCAATTCTGCTGGATCCCTCACCCACATTTTAAGAATAGTATAGGGAACACAGGTCAGCTTCTCCCCTGGACTATTATCAACGGTGCTATGCCAATATACCCAGGCAGAGGATATGATCCTAGATCTCAAACCAGTAGAACTTTTCCAAAGAGAAGTGTGACCATTCTAATAACATTGTAATAATCATTCATTCCTAACGTTATATGGGAAAAAAAAGAAATCTGCTCTTTGTGGGTTTTTAAAGTGTAAATGAGCATATTTTAATTATTGCCCGAAATCCCTTCTGGCCCCATTTTCATTAAACTAACATTTCTGAAGGTGGGAAGGCAGTATTTGTAATTGCAACCTAAATATTTGTTTTGCTTAACAGACTTACGCAAAGAGAACCTTCCATTTCCCCCCCTTTTTGGATGTGCGCTAGTTGAGGAGATATATTTGATTTAACTGGAGTTTTTAGTTGCACATGTTCTTTTATTTCCCCCACGCCCTGTTTATTTTTATCATAGGTAAAAGACTTTGTACTATTTAAGTGAAATGTTCATGTTTCATTGTCGATAAGATTCAGTCTATATGTTCTACAAACATAAGCTGATTCGCTTAGCTTACTGTAGTATATGTTGCTCCACAATGTGTTTTTTTATTCTGGTGTTGCCTTTGTGACATTTAAGCTTCCCAAAAGAATTTCCTCCCCACAGAAAAAAGAAAGTCAAAGTAGTATCTATGGAAGATCTGATAAGTCACAGGATGATTGAATGATTTTAGAAAACAGTCTTGTCCTTTAATATTCATACTTAATTACAATTCTGCAGAGGGCTTGAGCTTTCAGGTTGACCTACTTCAAATCAGTTGAGAAAACAGTACATACCCTCCCTAAGATGAAGCAACTGCTTACTGGAAAATAACAGTTTTCCCCTAAACCCAGAGGACCTATCATAATCCTTGACCATGACCTTGACCATGCAGATTTGTCATGCCATTTTTTTAAAATCAAAAGTCACACAGCAGTCACAGTAAGATTAATAAAAGTCATAAGGGGAAATGGTGTAAAATCACAGGAGCATCATTTAAAGTGGGCAGAGGCACCACAGCAGCAGGGGTGCTGGAACAATTTGTATAGTGGGAGTGCTGAGAGCCATTGAACTAAACTGTAAACCCTGTATATAATGGAAACCACTTCAAGCCAGGAGGTGCAGCAGCACCCCTAGCACCACTAGTTCCAGCACCTATGCACAGGGGTTAGGTCCTGCCCAGGGAGTTAGGAGGCCCCGTGTGTGAAGGAGGGAGGAGCTGGGGAGCGAGTGTGTCCCGCACTCACCCGGCAGGTTGAGGCAGCTCCCATCTCATGAGGCTTGGCCTGGCTCCCTGCTCTGGGCATTGCAACTTGGCACATGAGGTCACAGCACCACTTAAGTTTAGCCCAACTGTCCCTCCATCATGATAGGGGCATAGCTGGGCCCAATTTGAGTAAGTGGTGCTGCCTCTCCATCCACCAGGTCTCAAACACCACTCACTCAAATTTGGCCCAGCTACCCAATCTCTCTCTCTCCCATTGACACAGAGGAGCAGCTGGGCCAGACCTGAGCAGCACTGTTACCCCATGCAACAGGTTGCACTGCCAAGAGCAGGGAGCTGGAACAGGAGCTGCCACTGCAGGGTGAGTCTATTAAAATCGCAGACAAAGAAAAGCCATGAGCAAACAGAAAAATCACAGTATCTGTGACATTTTTATCACCGTGACAACCTTGCAGCCCTAATCATAGCTCAAGTCTGGAAATGGTACCTGGCCTGAGAAATTTTACTGGAGTACAGAATTTAAAATGGTCATTTATTCCCCTATGAGTTTTATAGCAGGTGTTAGCTTATTGTTGGGGTTACTACTGTGCATTGCAAACAAAGGAATAACCAATTTCCCCATCTGTAAAATGGAGATGATGCTTACCCCTTTTTTAAAGAGCTTTGAGATCTACGGATGAAAAGCACAATGTAAAAGCGAGGAATTGTTACTATTATTGAATATTCTTGTTCATTTTGGCCTGCAGCAGCTAGCTGATGTTTTATAACTGTTTCATAATAAACAAAACAAAAACAGTAGTTGGAGGGTTTTGAAAGATTCATCCTCACCTTTAAGAATTATCCTTTGGTTTCTTATGTATAGTTAAAGTCTATCCTGTAATTACTGCATTATTTACATGTACCACAAAACATAAGCAAATGTCTCTAAGTATGTACTGTACAGTAATAGTGAATTAGGCCTGTGCAATACTATACTACAGTGCATGATTTGTGAAGTTACTGGCCATTACCACAGTTTTTAATTCAGGCATAACTCTTGCTGAAATCAGCATTATGTTTATACACGAGAATCACAGTCTGTATTAATGACTATAATTTACCCAGCGCATATGTACTGCATTATTGTGCCAGATACATTTAATTATTCAAGCTCTTCCCCCCCCCTTTTTATTTTTTAAATAGCAAAACAATCTGGGAGACCAGGTTCTGAAGGAAGTGTGAACCTGAGGCTCCGAGCAGGTGGCAGTTACTTATCTTCACAGAGGTGATAAACTCATCTATGAAGCGGTCCTTTGTAGATTGATAGGCCAGAAGGGACCACTGTGATCATCTAATTTGACCTCCTGCATAACACAGGCGATAGGACTTCCTTGAATTAATTTATAGTTCAACTAGAGCAGGGACCGGCAACCTTTGGCCCGTGGCCCGTCAGGGAAATCCACTGGTGGGCCAGGATGGTTTGTTTACCTGCAGTGTCCGCAGGTTCAGCCAATCACAGCACCTACTGGCCACAGTTCGCTGTTCCAGGCCAATGGGGGCTGCAGGAAGCAGCGTGGGCTGAAGGATGTGCTGGCCGCCACTTCCTGCAGCCCTCATTGGCTTGGAACGGTGAACCACAGCCAGTGGGAAGTGCGATCGGCCGAACCTGTGGATGCTACAGGTAAACAAACCTTCCTGGCCTGCCAGCGGATTTCCCTGCTGGGCCACATACCAAAGGTAGCCGATCCCTGAAGTAGAGCATCGCTTTTAGAAGAACATCCAATCTTGATTTTGAAATGGCCAGTAATGGAGAATCTACCACAGCCCGTGGTTAATTGTTCCAATGATTAGTTACCCTCACTGTTAAAAATTTGCACCTTATTTCTAGTCTGAATTTGTCCAGCTTCAACCTCCAGCCAGTGGATCTTGTTATACCTTTGTCTGCTAGATTGAAGAGTCCATTATCAAAATTTTGTTCCCCATGTAGGTACTTACAGACTGTGGCTCAAATCATCCCTTAACCTTCTCTCTAGCTTAACAAATAGCTTGAGCTCCTTGAGTCTATCACTATAAAGCAGGTTTTCCAATCCTTTAATCATTCTCATGGCTCTTCTCTGAACCTGCTCCAATTTATCAACATCCTTCTTCAACTGTGGACACCAGAACTCGGCACAGTATTCCAGAGCAATCACTAGTGCCAAACACAGAGGTACATGACAAGACACCTCCTATGCTAGCCATACAATTGATTAAATTACAGTGTGTTATACATGGGGCAGTTCCTTCTTGTAGCCAGAGGGAAGGTACTACCCAGTTGATAAAGTACAGGAGCCAGATGAAAGAATAACACAATTAGTTCCTGGGCCCCTTGTTGGAACATAGGCTTCTGAAAATATATATTAAATCTCAATATAGCCTTCATGTTTTTCAGCTGTGGAGGAAATAAAGATTTACTGTCTCAATAATGTTTGCAGGAATCACCCACCCTGGAAATAAGAAGTCAGTTTGCCATTGGCAAAAAGGAGGAACTCTGTTCATGGCATTTCATTGTCATCATGCAGTGCAGCCAGGCAGCTTTGCTCTCAATAGGAAAATCATGCTAATATTAATCCATAATCTCCCTTGTAGGAGTCAACAGATCAATTGAAATGAAGTGTAGGCTCAAGTGGGTTTCCATGGGAATATCACCAGCCCCACCCCTACAAAAACGAAATAATTTTCCACGGAGTCCATTTAAAAAAATCTCATCACTGCATTAGGAGAGTTCAGGGAATTTTTCCCTGTCTCTTACAAAACCTCAGAACTTTCTGCCTAAAAGGAATATCATATTTTCCTCTTGAAAATTTTTATTCCCTGTTAAAAGTGTACTACAGTACACACATGTCTAACTTTCATTCATTACTATTGTATTAAAACTGTCAAAAGATCTGAGTGTTGGATTTCTGGGTTTTTAACTCAGTAAATGAGGGGAAGGGACATGGAACTGCATGCGCACCTCTGGAAACAATTTTCAGTTATTAGGAATCTAATAAAAGGATAGAAGACAATCATCCTAAGTCCTATAAGTGCTCCTAGTCTGAATATGACAGATTTTACCAAAAACCATAACAAACACATTACCTCTGGCTATCAAAACAAATCCATGTGACTGAGAGTTCCACTTGTCAGAGCTGGAGTTCAGAGCTATGCGACATTTATGCCACAAATTCTGAGTATGCTGATGCTTTGCCTTACGTCAGGGTAAGTCATACCTTTCACTTGTAGTCAAAAGCATTCAGCCTTCCTCCAGCTCTGCAAATGAGTTTGACTGTGCTTATATAATCCTTTAAAAAGAGCTTGAATGCTCTGAGCCTCTGCTGCTGACATGCTGCGTGACCTTGAGCAATGCTAGATTAATACTCAACTATGAACAGCATTGTGAAGCTTTACTAATCAACATTTATATAGTTCTTTGACCTCCTGGGATGGAAGGCACGAAACATGTGCAAAATATTATTTTAGGGTCTTTCCAAATAGATGCTTGTTACTGATACATTGATAGCACAGAAACGTGGAGGTGTGACACGTGCCATGAAGACCTTGTTAAAGAAATTGTTTAACAGGTAACCAGCTAACAACTGTATGAAAACTGTCTCTTCAAACACCTCTGGAAGGACACTTGCTTTAGCTCACTCTGAAAATGCTGACATAAGAAAAATTCACCTGTGCTTAACTATGATGACAATATTATTTTGCATATGTTTACATTTTGTTTTTAACCCACTTCACATGCATTTTAAAAACTCATCCTCTCAATAGTCATATGCCGTTCACTGTAACATGCATGCAGAATGCATCTCAAAAAACAGCCATACAAGGAGAACCCGTAAGATCTAGGTCAGTGCCATGTAGCCACAGAACCATGCAGCTGATCAGCTGAGAATCAGGGGCAGCTCACACTTCTGGGCTGTCACAAACTATGCTGATTTTGGCAATGATGTTTTAAGCTTCTTCTTGTTGAGAAAGCACTGTCAGTGCTCATTGTTCATGGAATAACACTGGTGTATTATTAACAGTAATCTACTGAAGGGAAGCTTGATAAGGCATTGCTTTCTGCCAATAGCCTTCTACAGCCAAAAGAGTAAGAAAACCTCAGAGTGCCCCCATCTGTCCTGTGGGGGCTATTGTTTAAAGACTACATGAAAATATGAACATAGCCAGAGTCATCCTTCCTATCAGTAGAAGCCTCTCCTGTATTTCCTTTCTGCCTCATCTCTATGCCTGTTGGACATAGGGTTAGACTGTATGTGGTGATGCCCAGAAAGAGCCCCAATGAGAAACTGACTCGGGATACGTCTCCACTGCAATCAGACACCTACAGTTGGTCTGTGCCAGCTGACTCAGGCTAAGGGGCTCAGGGGCTGTTTAACTGCAGTGCAGAAGGTTGGGCTCAGGCTGCAGCCAAACTCTGGGACCCTCCCACCTTGCAGGAGCCTAGAGCCAAGCTCCAGCCCAAGCCCGAATGTCTACACCAGTGGTTCTCAAAGCCGGTCCATTGCTTGTTCAGGGAAAGCCCCTGGCGGGCCGGGCCGGTTTGTTTACCTGCTGCGTCCGCAGGTTTGGCCGATCGCAGCTCCCACTGGCCACAGTTCGCCGCTCAAGGCCAATGAGGGCTGTGGGAAGGGCAGCCAGCACATCCCTTGTCCCCCGCCGCTTCCTGCAGCCCCCATTGGCCTGGAACGGCAAACCGCGGCCAGTGGGAGTCGCGATCAGCCAAACCTGCGGATGCGGCAGGTAAACAAACCGGCCTGGCCCGCCCAGGGGCTTTCCTTGAACAAGTGGCAGACTGGCTTTGAGAACCACTGTTATAGAGTATAGCAGCAAAACTGGATCACTTTGGGCCATGGGTTGCAGGTGAAGTTTCCTCTTGGGGAGCTAGCCCCATGCCCCGCCTCTTCTGGCCAAGATCATGCCCCGCTTGCTGCTCTCAGCCCCTCCCCTCCAGGACCCTGGCTGCGGCAGAGGGGGGTGGGAGGGCTGAGAGCTTGGCTCCTCCCCCCCATGGCCCCAGCTGGGACCCAGCTCTCAGCCCCTGCCGGAATCACAGCACTACCCAATGGGCACCATCCGACCATGGCCCCGCCCCTGTTCCACCCACAGCCCCACCCCATTCTGTCACTTTCCTCCAAGGCCCACCATCCATTCACTCCTTTCTGCCCTCCCCTCCTCTCCCCCCTGCTGTGGCCCCAAGATCAGAAAAATTGTGCCCCCTCTGCAGCCCCAGGGCCATGGAAGGGAGCGAGAGCTCCTCCAGACCAGGGGCCATGGCTGGGGGGACATTTTTTCAAGGGGCCCCAAATTGGCTGGGGCCCCTGGGGCCTATGCTGTAATCTGCCACCCTCCCTCCCCCGTGGCGGCACAAGGTTTGGGGAGGCTTAGCCTCCCCCCGCCTCCATTATGTGCTGTCTATGCTTTGGGCTGAACTGCAAGCTCATTACTCCCACTGGTGAACAGCTACTCACATGAGTAGGCCTATTGAATGCAATAAGAATGGTTTTCAGAAAGTGCTGAGCACCCTCCCTCTGAAATCAGGCTGATTTAAAAGCATCTCTAGTTGAACATGCAAGCAAACACACTTCAACTATTACTTTCACCGAGAGTTTAAGAAAAATGCCATAACTCATAGACTCATAGACTTTAAGGTCAGAAGGGACCAATATGGTCATCTAGTCTGACCTCCCGCATGATGCAGGCCACAAAAGCTGACCCCCCTACTTTCCCTTAACTCTGCTGTTGAAGTCTCTTGATCGTGATCTAAAGACTTCAAGTTGCAGAGAATCTTCCAGCTTGCGACCCCTGCCCTATGCTGCGGAGGAAGGCGAAAAACCTCCAGGGCCTCTGCCAATCTACCCTGGAGGAAAATTCCTTCCCGACCCCAAATATGGCGATCAGTAAAACCCCGAGCATACAGGCAAGATTCTCTAGCCAGACCCTCATTTTACCAGCGATGGCAGTTATTGCCTAATTGACTAAAATCACTTTATCCCATCAAACCATTCCCTCCATAAACTTATCTAGCCTAATCTTGAAGCCAGAGAGGTCTTTCGCCCCCACCGTTTCCCTCGGAAGGCTGTTCCAAAATTTCACCCCTCTGACGGTTAGAAACCTTCGTCTAATTTCAAGCCTAAATTTCCCCACGGCCAGTTTATATCCATTCGTTCTCGTGTCCACATTAGTACTGAGCTGAAATAGTTCCTCTCCCTCCCTGGTATTTATCCCTTTGATATATTTAAAGAGAGCAATCATATCCCCCCTCAGCCTTCTTTTGGTTAGGCTAAACAAACCAAGCTCCTCGAGTCTCCTTTCATAGGAAAGGTTTTCCATTCCTCGGATCATCCTAGTGGCCCTTCTCTGTACCCGTTCCAGTTTGAGTTCATCCTTTTTAAACATAGGAGACCAGAACTGCACACAGTACTCCAAGTGAGGTCTCACCAGCGCCATGTATAACGGAAGCAGCACCTCCCTGTCCCTACTAGAAATACCTCGCCTTATGCATCCCAAGATCGCATTAGCTTTTTTCACAGCCACGTCGCATTGCCGACTCATAGTCATCCTGCGATCAACCAGGACACCGAGGTCCTTCTCCTCCTCCGTCACTTCCAACCTATGCGTCCCTAGCTTATAACTGAAATTCTTGTTAGTCATCCCTAAATGCATCACCTTATACTTCTCACTATTAAATCTCATCCTATTATTATTACTCCAATTTACAAGGTCATCCAAGTCTCCCTGCAGAATATCCCGATCCTTCTCCGAATTGGCAATACCTCCCAACTTTGTGTCATCTGCAAACTTTATCAGCCCACTTCTACATTCGGTTCCGAGGTCAGTAATGAATAGATTAAATAAAATCGGACCCAAAACCGAACCTTGAGGAACCCCACTGGTGACCTCCCTCCAATCTGACAGTTCCCCTTTCAGTACTACCCGCTGCAGTCTCCCCTTTAACCAGTTCCTTATCCACCTCTGGATTTTCCTATCGATCCCCATCTTTTCCAATTTAACCAATAATTCCTCATGCGGTACCGTATCAAACGCTTTACTAAAATCGAGGTATATTAGATCCACTGCATTTCCTTTATCTAGAAGGTCTGTTACTTTCTCAAAGAAGGAGATCAGGTTGGTTTGGCACGACCTGCCTTTCGTAAACCCATGTTGTAATTTGTCCCAATTGCCATTCACCTCAAGGTCCTTAACTACTTTCTCCTTCAAAATTTTTTCCAAGACCTTGCATACTACAGAAGTTAAACTAACAGGCCTGTAGTTACCCAGGTCACTTTTTTTCCCCTTCTTGAAAATAGGAACCACATTAGCTATTCTCCAGTCCAACGGTACCACCCCCGAGTTTACAGATTCATTAAAAATTATCGCCAAGGGGCTTGCAATTTCTCGCCCCAGTTCCTTCAATATTCTAGGATGAAGATCATCCGGTCCGCCCGATTTAGTCCCGTTTAGCTGGTCAAGTTTGGCTTCCACCTCTGATACTGTAATGTCAATCCCCCCTCCTTTATTCCCCTCTGTCCTACTCCCTCTATTCCTAAACCCTTCATTAGCCTTATTAAAGACCGATGCAAAATATTCATTTAGATATTGTGCCATGCCTAGATTATTCTTAATTTCCACTCCATCTACATTCTTCAGCGGTCCCACTTCCTCTTTCTTTGTTTTCTTCCTATTTATATGGCTATAAAACCTCTTACTATTGGATTTAATTCCCCTCGCGAGATCCAACTCTACACGGCTTTTTGCCTTTCTCACTGCATCCCTACATGCTCTAACCTCAATTAGGTAGGTTTCCTTGCTGATCCCTCCCTTCTTCCATTCTCTGTACACTTTCTGTTTTTTCTTAATTGCCCCTTTGAGACGCCCGCTCATCCAGCTAGGTCTAAATCTCCTGCCCACTAGCCGTTTTCCCTTTCTCGGGATACAGGCCTCGGACAGCTTGTGCAACTTCAGCTTGAAACAATCCCAGGCGTCATCTGCCTTTAGAACCCTAAGTATGTTAGCCCAATCCACTTCCCTAAGTAGTTGCCTTAATTTATTAAAGTTGGCCTTTTTGAAATCGTAAACCTTAGTCACAGTATTATTTCTGTTAATCCTTCCATTTAGTTTAAACCGAATTAGCTCATGGTCACTCGAGCCAAGGTTGTCCCCTACAACCATTTCCTCAACGAGGTCCTCACTACTCACCAGCACTAAATCTAAAATGGCATCCCCCCTCGTCGGTTCAGTTACTACTTGATGAAGGAATTCATCTGCTAGCACATCTAGGAACATCTGAGCCCTATTATTGTTACTAGCATTTGTTCCCCAATCTATATCAGGGAAGTTAAAGTCCCCCATGATGACACAGTTCTTATCAGTTTTTACTTCCCTAAAAACATTAAGTAGTTCTCTGTCCGCATCCAGGCTAGATCCCGGCGGTCTATAGCACACCCCAAGCACTATCTCGGGGGAGGCTCTAGTAGTTCTTTTACCCAGTGTAATTATTGCCCATACAGACTCTGTCTTATCCATTCCATCACTTATTATTTCTTTACATTTTAGCTCATCATTGACATACAATGCCACTCCCCCACCTTTACCTTTTTTCCGGTCATTCCTAAACAACACATACCCTTCCATACCTGTACTCCAGTCATGACTACCGTTCCACCACGTTTCGGTTATTCCCACAATATCAGGTTTCATTTCTTGGACCAGGAGCTCCAATTCCTCCATTTTGTTACCTAGGCTTCTCGCATTGGTGTATAAACATCTTACCGTATGCTGTCTATCCTTTCTCCCATTGGTTATGCAATTTGGTACGGACCCCATACTGTCCATCCGCCCCCTCTTTCTTATGTCCAATTCCCTACCCCTACCTATGTCTGTGCTTATCTCCTCACACTTCTTTTCAGTGTTGGAATCTGGCGTGGAGATTAACGGAACATCTCCCAACCATCTCCCCCAAGTTCCTAGTTTAAAGCCCTTTTGATGAGATGAGCCAGCCTCCCTCCCAGAAGTCTATTTCCTTCCCTACTCAGGTGAAGTCCATCCCGCGAGAACAGCTGTCTGTCCCCAAAAGCCTCCCAGTGGCCATACATCCCAAAGCCCTCCTTATAGCACCACTCCCTTAGCCAGCTATTTATCCTCACAATTCTGTCAGCCCTTTGCTGTCCTTCTCTAGGAACAGGCAGAATCCCACTGAAGATAATCTGAGCCTCAACTTCCTTAAGCGTCTTCCCCAGCCTGGCATAATCTCCCTTAATTCTCTCTAGCGAGAACCTAGCCATGTCATTCGTTCCTACGTGAAGGACGATCAAGGGGTTCTTACCTGCTCCTTTTAGGATCCTTTTCAACCGCAGGTCCACATCCCTTATCTTAGCGCCTGGCAGACAGCACACCCTTCTGTTTTCAGGGTCCGCTCTGGTCACAGGCCTGTCCAACCTCCTCAGCAAGGAGTCTCCAATCACATAAACGTGCCTTTGCCTGGTGACAGTGCTCTCTACAAATCTATCCCCTGTTCCCTGTAGTCGTAACTCCTGTGTCTCTCTCTTTTCCCTTATAGTCCCCCTAATGCCATCCTCTATCCTATTGGGGCCCGGTATCGATGCTGTCTCCATCCACTCCTGCCCTCTCTCTATCGGACTAGCCGCTCTTCTCTTCTTCCTCTGCCTCCCACCATCAGTTACCACCTGCTGCCTCCCCTCCTCGTTATCCAAACACTCAAACCTGTTCCTGAGTTCTATTTCCCCCTCACTAGCCCTCCTTTTCCTTGGCCTGCTCCTCACAGTCACATGCTTCCACTGATCTTGATCTGCCCCTGACATTCCCCCCTCACAGACCATAGCCTGTGCTTCCACCTGCACCCCTGAGCATTCCCCTTCTGCCACCCCCTGCTTCTGCTCCATTAGCTGCTCGAATCCCCTTCTGAACTCTACCAGAGTATCTACCTGCATCTGGAGCCCTCTAATCTTTTCCTCTAGCAGGTCTATTAGGCGGCATTTCATGCAAACATACCTTTGTTCAGGCTCCCCAGCGAGGACCATGTACATACCACAGCTGCCACATGCAATCATCTGCATTGTGTCCCCTGCTGCTTGGCTCATTGCTGCTGTGGTCTCTGCCTGCTGCTCCTGGGGACACAGAGCACACCACACGCCGCGCCCTCCTGCCTCCCCTTCCACCTCCCCCTGTAAACTCCCACTTAAACTCCCCTGTTAGCAGCCCTGTTTGCCGGCTCCTGGGTGCCGGCTCCTGGGTGCCGGCTCCTGGGTGCCG
>NW_020664419.1:51840833-51856350 GCF_002925995.2 Terrapene triunguis | reverse complement strand
CTCCTGGGTGCCGGCTCCTGGGTGCCGGCTCCTGGGTGCCGGCTCCTCGCAACTGACACTAGTCTGCTGTGTGACCTTGCACAAGTCACTTTCCCTTCACACACTTTGTCTTGTCTATTCTAATTGTAAGTTCTTTTGGGACAGGGCCTGTCTTGCTACGTGTTTTTCCAGTCCTTACACAACTGGCCCCCAACTGAGATCCCTTGCCACAGCCACAGTATAAAAACCTTGCCCAAATAGAAAAGTTATAGCAATATTCCGCTCTTCCAGGACTTAAGAGTAAATGTCTGCTAATGTTGACAGTTTATATAATAAAAGAACTAGCATCTGCACCGTAACAATTCTTCTGAACATGCTTATGCCAATGGACATATCTGACAATTCACTATCTCTGCAGCTTAATTATGTTTTCCTAAGTTAAAGTAGTTAGACTGTATTATGGGCTAATTGCCACATTTCATTTAAAAAGTGAAGTCTCTAACAAGCTGTACAAGAGCAAAAAATATATTATACTAGTAAATATTTAGGATATGATTCTCCTCTCACTTACAGCAGTATAAGTCAGAAGCAACCATTACAGCCTATAGAGTTACACCACTGGTGTGAGAGCAGAATTAGGCCCCAGGCTTTATATTGTATCCTTTTGAGAGCCTATTAGGTAAGTGTGACTCTGGATCTCTGCAAACTGCAAGAGCAATTACATGGTTTTCTCCCTTTGACATGCAAATCTTAGTGTGTAGTTATGAGTACAATCGAACGAAGAGTGGAGATTTTTAGCTACGCACACTATTTATATTCCCATCAAACTAGAGTATCTGCTGCACAGTTCGTCAATGGGGACTGAGGGCACTTGGAAGAATTGGATCCTTAACACAATTTGCTAGAATACAAAGAGAGACACATGGGTCTACATGGTCAGTAGGGAGTTGGCTGCCTGCTCTACATGTAATAGTATGCATCTTTCATAAGTGATATGGGAACATGCTGGATTTGCAACACTCTGAGAAACTCAGTGGATTTCCTCTGAGGTTCCTTTGTGCTAGAGAACAGCTGCACAAAGGTGAGGGTAAATAGTCAAGCCATCTCTGGAGACCATATTACACTAGGTGAGCAGTTCTGATATAAAGCCCAAGCACTGCAGGGCAAGAAGGGGGAACTGTGTTGTTAAGTACTGAGGGAAAGGATAGGCCAGTGACTGGGTACTCACCTATGACTTGGAAGATCTTTCAATTCCCTGCTTTGCCAAATGTGACCTTGTACAAGTCACTGAGGCTATGTCTACACTACAGACCCCTTACAGCGGCACAGCTGTACTGCTGCAGCTGCACCGCTTTAAGGTCTCCTGTCTAGCCACTCTATGCCATCTCCCACCAACAGTGCTGTCCACACCAGTGCTTTGGTAGGTGCAACTTATGTCGGTCCGGGGTGTGTTTTTTCACACCCCTGACTGACAAAAGTTTTGCTGACAAAAGTGCTAGTGTAAACAAAGCCACAGCCTCTCTGTGCTTCAGTTCCCCATCTGTAAAACACAGGCCATAGCACTGCCCTACCTCACATAGGTGTTGTAAGTACCTTAGATTCGAAGTGACCCAGAGGAGCCCCTTCTTGGTGACAGGTGACAAAGTTGAAGGTTTCCACAAAAGTGAGTTGCTTATGTGCAGCTGGTAGCCTCTGTTTAAGGACTTTTGTAAATAAGCAAGTTACCCTGACAGATACCTTGACTCTGTGTCACTGATTCCACCTCCAACTCAAAATGGACTTTCAAGGTCCCCAAAACTGCTAATGCTCTACAAGAAGCAACAACATCCCATAGGTAATTATCTAAATATTGAGCCAGATTCTGCCCTCAGCTGCATAAGGGAAGTGAATGCAGTTATTCCAGATCCAAACTGGTGCAGCTGAGAGCCGAATCTAGCCCTCCCTATATATACTTTAGCATCTTTCCTCCAGAAAAGCCATCCTGTGATAGGTTTCCCAGTTCACTGAGCAACATTTCACAAAAAGTTACAGCTGTCTCTCACATTTACAAAATGTCATTTCCATGCCATTCTCTCCCACATGTGATTCTGAAAGAACTACAAAAGGAAAAGATCATCATCAATAACCCGCCACAGATTAATTGATTATGTTCCCCATGGACTCCCAAATCCATAGTTCACACTAGGTTTTTGCATTTGGATCCCTAGTTTAGCTAGGAGATGTGTAAAAATTAATGTAAACCGACAACTTCATATTAGCCACATATCTAAAGAGTCTCAAGTGGATAATTTATTCTTTCAAGGGTCAATTGTAACTTACACTTCCTAAATTGGCCCAAATCTGCCTATTTCAGATGGTACCATATGAATAAACATGAGCAACTGGTGACTAGTGCTAAGGTTTTTAAACTACCCCCTACCAAAACAGTTAAAGCAGAACATGAAAGCCACATTTTGTTTTAGTTCCTATGGCCCAAATCTTTGTACAGCAGGGGAAACATATTGCAGACAGCCACCTGCCTGGCCCCTCTTCTCTGCTCCTGCAGGCCACCCACCTGAGCTCATGATACAAGCTGGCAGGTAGCCGCACAGCCTCCCTTTGCTGGCCAGTTCAGGTGCAATCAATTAGTTTGCATTTGTTCAGCAGACAGAAGCCATTGTTTTCATTCCCTGCTGCACAGCTGATGGGCTCAGGAAGGGAGCCTGATGATCGGATGCAGTCAGCCTCTGAAGAAGGGAGCGAGATAATGCCAGAAAGATAGGGAGAACACAGAGGGGGGGAATGGACCAAGAATAGAGAAGAAATTTAGAGAAGGAAAGGGGGAAGAAAAAGATAATCAATGCAAGTCAAGCATTATTGTGTTTCAAGTGCTGATCACATGCGCCTCAGGGCTGTACAAAACACTAATACAGGCAAGAGAGGGAACTGGCCCCTCCTACACAAGACTCCTCAGGAGAGAGAGGAGAACATTTCTGCAGGTTTCCTCAAGTAGTTTCAATGAGGGTCTCAGTTTGCTCTTACCCTCTACACGGAATAGGCAGCAGTTTGCCACCAACTCCTACCCCCAGAAGTGATTTGCCCCTTTGTAACAGGGTCAGCACCACTCCCACAAGTGCCCCTCTAATTAGGTGTCTGTTCTTTCAGTTCTGGTGACCCCTTTCAGTGGTTCGCAGGCAGTTTTTCCAGCAACTCAGCCCTCCAGCCAAGTCACACACACTGTCTGCATGTGAATTAGAACCTCTTCCGGGGTATGCCATCCACCAGAGGCCTATCTCAATACCCCTGTGGTGGTGCCTCTCTAGCCCTCCCGAGGCTCAGCCTTTAAGTAGTCCCAGCCCTGGTATGGGGCCATATCCCCAGGAGATACTATCTTCCTACGTCCCACCCTGGGCTCAGTCCCTACTCAGTCCTAGCAGCCAGCCAGGAACTTCTTGCTCCCACAGTCCCTGCCAGCAGACTGTCTTTGGTCCTGCTGCTCTTCCAGGCACACCATCCTGCCTTCTCCAGCTCCAAGCAACAACAAACTACTGCTCTGTTCTGCAGCTCCTTTTATATGGCCCCCCTGGCCTCTGATTGGCCATTCCCGCAGCCCCTCTGATTGGTTGTTTCCTCACCACCACTCTAGGCTGCTTTGGAAGACCTCGCTACTGCTCCTTTCCTGGGATAGGTGTGGCAGAACCCTGAGGCCTCCAGCAGGGGGCCTTTGGGCCTAGTCCACCCTATCACATACCTCAGGCCCCCTCAGAAACACCCCAGGCCCCCTCACGCACCCCAGGTCCCCTCAGAAACACCCTATCACACACCAGGCCAGACCTCTCAGCATACCCTCACACAGACAAACACTGACAGCGGGTCCTCCGGAATCCACCTTCAAGGATGGGTTTCCCAGCAGGGAGGGGAATCCATGTAAAGTTTAATACAGCCTCAGTGTTGTGTTAATTTGGGAGCTCATTTACTATTGCTATCTCTGAGGAGGAGAGATCTTGTCCCTCCCTTGCCCCAGTTCTGGCCCTCTTGCCTGAACTCTGTTTGTATGGATGTGTGTGACAGCAAAAGCCCATAGCGCTAGCCTATGCATAGAAACTCAGGACCCACAGCATTCTGCACAGGGCCAAAGAAAGAAGGGAGAAGTCATGAAGGCAGCTGATCCCATCCTCCCACACAGAGGAGATTCTTTGAATGCAGTTTCTATGGAGACATTCCCCTAGCTCCTTGTCCCTAGAGCTTAGCATCTAAAATACCGACAGAAACTCACCTGAGAAGCCCAAAAGGTAGGGATAGCTATGAAGATGCATGTGCATATATCTATAGCTCTATCCATCTGTAGAGAAGGTGATGTTGTTATGTAGAGAAGCAGCATTATTAGGATTTCTAGAAAAGTCTGGGGTGTTTTCATTCCCAAGACAGATTTGAACAAAGTGCCTGGCACAAACTCTGAAAAAAGAAAGAACAAAAATCAGCCAGTGAAGCCTCTTGAGGGACTGTTCAAAGATCTCAGGGTAAAGAAATAAAAACCTGCTATGGAAATGCAAAATGGGGAGGCAGCCAAAAAAAAAAAGAGAGAGAGAGAGAGAGAGAATCAGGCAATGTGTTCAGGGAAAACATTAAGGCACAGTGGAAAAAACCAAGAAAATAAAACAATACAATGTTCCAAAATGTTCGTCCAGATCCTGATCTATTACACTGCTGTGAATCCAATTACACTGGCTGACACCTCTATGTAGCTTACATTAGAATATGTCTCATTGCATTAATTTATTTATTACACAAATTTATAATGGTAGCCATCACTGTAGTATCTGGATGCACTTTACATGGCTTAAATTGAGTTATTAACATTTCCAAATAAGAGGAAAGAGACAATTAAGATGAGTCAATGCTAACCTAGTAGATTAAGGGAAATGGGAAAGGTCTTAATAAATATATTGTGGAGAAAGTAATATTGTAGGGAGAAGTTATAATTAATGACTACAAAATTGCTGAGAACCTGGAACACCTTGAATATCAGGGAAAATGTTGACAGTGATGTCTATAAGATTGTAGACTAGTCTCCCAATGGAAGACATGGGACACTTGAAACTAACACTGGTCAAACAACAAAATTTCCATTCCATGAGAAAATCTGACATTTCAAAGTCTATTTCCATTCTGAATTTAGAATGAAAAGTCAAAATGTTGAAATCTGCCATGAAACAGAAATTCCAAATAATTTCGATTTGGAAACATCAAAATGTTTCATTTCAATAAGGCTGAATCACTGTGTTTCAATAATGTTGAAATACTATAATATAATGTAAAATATTGACTATATAATATTGATATATATATACACACACATATTTAAATGGATATGTAATATGAAGGTTGAAACAAAAATAATGAAAATGATGTTTAAAACAAAACATTTTGACATTAAGAAAACAAGAAAGTTGAAACGATCTCTGGTTTGAAATGGACACCTTTCCATAAAATGTTTAGATTTTGATGAAATTGCGTTTTGCACCAGAAAACCAGCACTACTTAAAACTAGACATTACTAACAACAATTAAAACTAGACTGGACAAAACAATAGAAAATGATCTGAAGGGAATAGGCCTGAACCTGCTGGGGAGTGGATTAGAAACTAGATGACCTAATGGGTCTCTCCCTCATCTCTAATTTCTATGATTCTATGATAAGAGTTAAAACTGCGTAAGGAAAAAAGGAGAAAGAACAAAGTAAACCAAGTGAAACATGGTGTGTCAACTGTTTTATAGAAAGTATAAATTTAAAATGTCACATTACGTACAATCAAAAAAGTCTCCTTGCAGTTTAATCAGATGACATCAGGAAACATGACAGTGTAGAAGAAAGGGGACTTCAGATGCCTGCTATGGATGGGAGCTGGGAACAAGAGCCAAGAGTTCATATGCACGCAACCAGGGGAGGGATAACGTGCTTTGGTTTTATCCATACATTCATATTAATCTGTATACATGTGATAGAACATAGGCAAGTGCATTTAGGTCTCTGTATTTTATGTGGATTTTAAACATTTCAAATCGATACTATCTTGCCATAGGCAAGTTCTTATACAGAATTCCAGATAAACACATAATAATGCCCATTGTCTTTAGTGAGGCTACTCATGAAGAGGGCAAGCAGAATTTGGCCCCAAATCCTTGTTTTGAAAATATTTTAAAAGTTTTCTAAAATTCTACTGATTTTGAGCTGCTATTTCAAACTTCAGTCCTCCCCCCTTTAACTATTTTTCCTCCCTGCAGCTCCACAAAACAAGGATCCAGCTGTCTGTGATGATATACATATTCTGCTAAGAATTTCAGGCCAGATTTTGGTCTCAGCTGAACTGGTGTAAACTTAGCATATCTCTATGAAGTCAATAGAGTTAGTCTGGATTTATGCTAATTGAGCTGAGATCAGAATCCAGCCTAGGAGCTTTTAGCAAAAATATGCCTCTTTCTGAAGACCTACCACTGCTAATGTGGAGAACGTGTGAATCTAGAATGATTTTTTGGAAGAATCCCAAGGCATCAAAAGTTAATTGCAGAGATGCGGTCAGGTATTCAACTGGCAAATTTACTGCCATTTTCAGAGAACACATTGCCGCTTTCAGAGCAGGGTCTGGGTTATGTTATTTAAAAACAGTAAAAGAAAAATTATGTGAATTGTGGAAAGTGGGAGAGATTAAATGGTTTATGAAATGCTGCTTTTGGCTTGAACAACATATTACTGATTTCAGCTCAGGCTGAATTTTACAGATGAAATATAACCTCTCTGAAAAATTACAGCTTTGTAGCTCTTGAGATCTAGAACTTTAAAAAAAAAATCAACTTTATTAGTCTTTTAAAATATGTATCTCATAAACAGCGTACAAAGTGAACCTATCCTGAGCAAAGTTTTCATCTTTCCTCTTGTTTACGTATTATATTCACATGCTACTCTAAATTACCTTCATTTTTCATGACCTATATATTCACTTTCAGTGTTTTAATATTTATATGTTAATTATTAAATGTGGCTTTGTTCAGTTAAGTGACTGTATAAAAATAGCAATTTCTTACTTAACTGATCTGATCCTTGTGCACATTCCAAGCAATATTAAGCAATTCTGTCATAGCTTTTTACTTTACTGAGAAAAATAAGTGGTTCCTACTTTTTACTCCTGCTAACCCTGCAGGGCCAACACAGCTATAGGAGTGAGTGCAGGAGTGTTTTCTGGCTGAAGCAGCAGAATTCCAAAGGAAGAATTTTATTAGTGGTGACTATGCACAAAAAAATAACCCAGCTTGACATTCAGATCCTGCAATTAGAAAAACAACTAATCTGAGCAATTTGATAGAGAAGTCATTGAAAGACAATAAATCCCTTGATGTAATTTTTTTCCGTCACTGTTCAGAGCAAAGGTACACTTTGAATGTCACAAAAATTCATTCATGTATGGAGTAATGAATATATCTTTTCTGCTGTGTGTATATGAGCCTGCTTCACCATTGTGTGGCCCCTTCTCTAGCTATTTGCTCCATCTGAGCGAATGGAATCTAAAATGCTATCATTCTGAATTGTTTTATTTTTATTCATTTAGAAGAACCTGGCTTCCCTGGCCTTCCTTTTTAATTTAAATATATTTCACAAATATGTGTTTACTCCTGAGTTAGAGGCATGAAGCTAGATTTAAATGTTGATATATTTAAAAGGAGCATTGATCACAGATGCTGCTTTTGCTCCCAAGCCATCAATCCTTCTCTATCCCTGAGGCTCCAAATATTCCTCTCTCTTCATTAAGCGCAACAGACGTCCCATCTGCTTAAGAATTTTTTCTTCCCTTTCAAAGACACCAGGAAGGAAGGGTGATCACAGCGTCCATGGACCTGTTTGTGAGTCCCAGGTTGAGAACCCATATCCTAAAGCAAAAGGATCCAAAATGAAAGGGATCACCAACATGAGCCTTTTACAAATCCTTTTCCTACTAATATATTTACAAATATATTTATTTTATCTACAATATATTGGCTTTCAAACAATTGTTCCTGCTTTGTCCAGAAGCTTGTCTGCCATTATACCATCTCCAGTAATAATCCATGAACACCACAACATGTTCATAGCAAATCAGACGTGTATTTGCAATTCAACTAAAAACAAAAGAGACATGCTATGTTTTTTTTAAATACCTTAACCTCTAGATCAGCCATTTTCTTTTTCTAATTAATTTCCACTAGTCACTGTTAAGTGTCTCACTGTAGGATCACTGAAAAGAGTCCATAAGTGATATCAGTTATTTGGATCATGTCGTTATATTAAAAATTTTATTTAAATACTTGTGTCTACATTGATGTAGACACAAAGTGAAAATGCTTAATGTACATACTCACTACATTGATGCAAAGGGGGGCTTACATTGATGTGTCTTAAACTGATAAATTACCGACTCAAATCTCACTGGTGCATTAGGATTTTGCACTAGTTTAAGTACATTGATGTAATCACACCAGTGAAAATTTCCTTATGTAGATAAGGCCAAGGTTACTAAATTTCATCTTGCCCTAGAATGCAATCGCCCTCTTCAAAGCACTAAGATGTTGTCAGTTGCCTTGATAGTATATTCAGTCTTCTATTAATACCAGCACAGGGAATATAAACTCATCGGTCAAATGGTTGCTTCATTGTTTTCAGCAGTTTTTTCATATCTAAACAGTCCTGTTTGGTCCCTTGGTTGAGTCATTCCTACCTTAGCATTGGCCTACCACAGCTAACCCATTTCTTAAAGAAGCAAAGTGGGCCGTGAAGTAACCTTGGTAGAATCCAACAGGTCCAGGGATGTTTCATCATCCTAAAATACAGGCTTCAAAAACAGAAGCTTCCTGTCTTTCTGCATGCTGATCAGACTACAAATCGGACCATCTGGTAAGTTAAAGTTCAGACCGTAGCATTCTATAGTAAGAAGCCTAACAGTGATTTTCTTTTGAGTATCTCATTATATATACTTAATTATAAGGATTTCTTTTCCAAACTATTATCTTCTAGGCTCCAAAAATACTGACCCTTAATATTACACTAACATTTGCCCCAAAGAAGGTCATACAAAGTCATTTGCACTTTGCATTGCATCACCCATGTAATCTAGCATTAAAGTACTCTTACCACTGGGCAATCACCCTGTATCACAGAGCCAGCATAGGGACACTCATGTCATTCAGCCTCCTTGCTGCCAACCTAGCAAGGTGGGTGAGATGTGTAGCTGCAGCGAGTAATGTGCATGCACTAAAGAGAGAAATGGTTCCTACAATGGTAAGTGCAAGTCTTATTTTTATCTCGTATGACAATTTGGGTAAGGCCTATTGCAAACAGCCCTGATCTTTCAAGAGTCCAACTTCCAGTAGCAGTTTTCAGAGATCATGTTTAACTATATTGCTCATAACAAGAGTTGTTGCAGTCATACTCTGGGGTGGTACTTCTTATGAATCCTTTTTTCCCATCTCACAACAGCACACATCATGTGTGCCTGTACTGAGATGGATATGACTTCTTTGGAAAATACATGTTTCTAGTATATATCTAAATATGTACACCCCAGTGATGGAGTAACAATTTCAGACCCTTAAGTCACTAGCAGTAAATAAATATCCATTTAAATTAAATTGCCTAAATAATGTACATATTTACCAACAGTATAACTCCCTAGAGCCCAGTCTGGTCAACATTCTATATCATTAGATTTCCTCTTTCAAATAATAAAACCTGTCCATACAATGTTAGATTAAAGCATTGGCATTATAGTCCCACTGATTAAGGCCAAAGCTCCTGAAGTCCATAAGACTACATGAGAATCTAAACATTTAGGTTAATTATTAAGAAGTTTCTGGTCCTTATGGTTATAAAGAAAAACCTGACAATGTGCCCTGAGTGTAACTGACACAGAGATGTCTGACGGAGTCTGCAGAGAGCCTGAAGCAAAAGCTGAGGGGTGTGAGCTGCACCATGACTTTCAGTGGGTGTTAACTCTAAGGCCCACTGTTCTGTGGAGCCCTGCCAACACCACCCCAACACAGGACTGTGAGACAGGAGAGAAGAGTGCAGTGGGTCAGGTCCCCCTACCCAAGCGGTTACACCATGACAGTTAGCATAAGTCGGGTGGGGCGTCAGGAGGACAAAGAGGGCCTTTGCTGTCACTCCTGTCTCTCTGGGTGGCAGAGAGAGAGGACCGCTTCTGCTTCAGAGGGGATGATGGCCCCTGACACCACTCCTGGGGGGAGAAGAGGACCCACCTGTCACTTCCATGCCAAGTGGAAGTTGGGGCCACCGGGGTGGAGACAAGGGGGCCCAGTGTCATGGTGTGCCTAGGGCGCTGGATTGCCTATATCCATGTTGCCTACAAGGAGGGGTTACCTTTTTTTTTTTTAAATTGGCCACTTTAGTACCTGATTTAAAAGAATAAATATTCCCTTGACGGAACCATCAAAAGATGCAAACACATCAACTGAGTAACCTCACAATCTCATTGTGGTAACATCTTGTCATTCTTCACCCCATCCTGCACTGTTAGCGATACTCACTCATTGTGTCAAGCCTAAAGTAGGCCCTGATCCTGCAGACACTTATACACATGCTTAACTCTACTACTGAGAGTACTCACGTAAGTATTTGCAGGATCAGGCCCTAGACTGTAAATTCTTAGGAGCAGGGACTCATTTCTCTTCATTTGTTCTGCAAAATGCCCAGTACGCTTCTCAGCAAAGTATAAATAATAAATGATACAAATGAAATACTTACCAAATATTTTTCCAGGTCTCACAAATTCATGATTTCTGGGAAATTTAAAGCTAAGGCTGTTTGCTTTGTTGTTAGTGCTCACCACTGTACCTTTTAAAATCTGATTATTATTTTAACATGGTAGGGATGGAGGCTTAGCCTGAACTCTGCATGTTCCGGTTTTCTGTCAGCTGAAGTCAGCCCCTTAATGTTATTTAAACATAAATTGCTGTATTTAATTATAAATTATGCATGATCCATGAAGCCAAACAGGTTCTCTTTTCAGTGTTCATTAGCCTGTGATAAATGACTACTGAAACAGAAGCTTAGCCTAGATATCTTAAACATTCTGATTATTCAGGGCATAATGAGACACATTCACAGCAGTAGCTGAAGAGAGCTCAGAGCACTTGCTGGAAGGGGCAGGCAGATGGGGCTCTAAGCCACCTTTGCGCTCCCCCAATCTTGGGGTTGCTGTGTTCAGACCAGTCCCACAAGTCCCTAAAGGTTGCCCTAATATGCCCCAGCTGCCAATGGCACAAAGGGGCTACTGGGGCAGCTGGGGATTGATGGAGTGCAGGGATGTCCCAACTGCACTGTCTCTCTCCTCCCTCCCCCCAGCAGGATTCAGCAGCAGCGGGGACCAGCTTCCCCCAAGCGGTGAAAGAGAAGCTGTGACTACTCTCCTAGCCCCTTCTCAGCACAGGAGCCACCACCTGGAATGAGGCTGTCGGAGAACTCTGCTCTTTCGAAGAAGGAGCCCTCCACCCCCGGCCTGCTCCCCCAGCCTTTGCCACCACCTTATTGGTCAGGAGGCCACATTGCAGCTCTAACATGTTCCTAACTGCTAAGTTCTATTTCTCTTCCTCTCTACTCTTCACCTCTCTTCCAAAGCAGGTCAGAGCAACAGGGGCATCGTGACAACACAGACAGCTTATTTCAAGGAAATGGATGTCTGATGCCATTCCCACTTCCTCTTTCTGCTGGGCTTGATGCTATCTAGTACAACTGTCACTATGCATATTATTATTTCCATTGCTGTTATACCACCATGCTTCCAGGACCACCACCCCAGGAACTGACTGCTCCAGCTCCACCCATTCCCAGGACTCAAGCAGGTTACAGCTACTACATACAAAGTGACAGCTCCCACTGATCTATGTTTCCCATGGTATCTGGTGAACCAGACAACTGTGCCTCCCCACAAATCATCCCATGGCACAATCCACTACATCACCTTTCACAGTTCAGGTTGGGAGGAACTGTCCAAGGAAACAGGAAAACAGACATAAGAAACCAGATTCCTAATACTTAGGCACAGACCAGAAGCCGACAACTCAAAGCAACATCAACTAAAGTTGATGCTGTTCAACACCAGATCTGCCATAAACAAACAATACACAATCTCATCAGCAACATAGCAGCACCCAATATAGCTTGCATCACCAAGACCTGGCTGGATGACACTACAAGCCCTGTGCTAGCCCACCTCATCCCACTTTCTGTATACTCAGTACATCATGCAGACAGGACAAGAGGGCAGATAGTGCTGCATTCACCTTCTCTACAAATATCAAATCTAAGAGAGGTGACCTACGTAGGACAACTCCATTCAAATTCACTCCTCTGATGATAGAAACCAGAGACAAAGCTAGCAGATTTAATGCTCATTTTCAGATCACCACAGATGAACAGATTCATAAAAGAGCTCATTGATACTTCTCGGCAACGGTGGTGAAATACTCTAGGCTTCTTGTCCTCTGAGAGTTCAACATGCGCGTCAACCAGGCCGCAGATACAAAAGCCCATAAACTCATCTCCTCACTCGCCTCCCGAGGACACTCTCAGGGCACCTCTGGGCCAACCCACCCAACAAGTCACACTGTGAACCCGATCTTCAGCCTAGATATCAAGATAGAGGACATTAACCCAGCCACTGACTTGTACTGACCATCACCTCATTAAGGCAGTGGTCAGAGACTTTCCAGCTCTCCAGGGAACAAGGCAGACCAATTATCCTGATTTGACCACAAAGACTCCTGGAATCCAACAAATTCCAAAGCCAGATAAAGGAAAACAGCACTCCACCCACTGGACGAGGGGTTGAGCACCTGGTGAATCACTATTCTTGTACACTAGCCTTGATCATTGACACACTAGCCCCCAAACGGCCCCTTCCTCCCCATCACCACAAAGATCGAGATGGAGAGTGTGTGGTGGAAACTTAAACAGCAGTGGTAGAAAACAAAGGCTGATATAGACAGAATGAAACATAAATTCCTCCAAGTCTATGCTCCCTATTACAAGCTAAGAGAACCTTCCTAAAAGAGATGCTCTAGGAATTATTTTGGGGAAGTTCTATGGCCCGTGTTATACAGAAGGTCAGACTAGGTGATCACCGTGGTCCCTTCTGGCCTTGGAATCTATGAATCACTCTCCACTGAAGCTGCCAAATCCCACTCCATGGAACTATCTAGGATGGTAAATCCTGAGTGCCTGCAATAGGCATCAGAGCTGAGCACCAAGCACAGTGAAAAGCTATCATTCTACTTTGCTGGAAAGTGCACAAATATGGGGGATAGCTTCTCAAACTACCGGGATCTGTCCCACCTGCACCCACCAACAAACAGCCCACCTGCATTCCCAGAGCTCAGTATTATCATTCATCAAGAAGTTCTGGAGACCTTAAATTAATCTCAAGCCAAGACATGTGAATCTGACCAATGCCCTTCCTAGCTGGTGCAAGACAGTCATGAACAATTATTGCCACTCCTAACTGAAATATCCAACACCTAATTCAGAGAACGAATCTTCCCTTCCTCCTTAAACCATGCAATTGTCCAACCAACACTTAAGAAATCCTCCCTGGTTATATCAGTTCTAGTCAATTACCACCCAGTGTCAAACCTCCCATTCCTGAGCAAGCCCAAAGAGAAGCTAGCCAAAGGCCAACTACAAGATCATCTCATTTAAGCTAATATTCTACACCCAGTACAATCTGGATTCAGACCAGGGCATGGAGTGGAAATCACTTCAATGGCACTGATGGATGATCTCGTCCAATCAATGGACAGAGTGCAGACATCCATTTTCATCCTTCTGGATCTCTCTGAAGCATTCAGTGCTGTTGTCCATGAGATTCTGCTCTCTTGCCTGAGACAGGTGGCACAAGTTCAGAGTAAACTGGTTTGAGTCCTTCATGGAGAGTCACACACAATGATCCTCTAGATCTCTCACTTGGGAGTCCAATGAAGATTAATTGTCTGACTGGTCCTATTCAACATCTATATGCAGCTAGCCGGTGAACTGATCAGCAAGTGACAGCAATATGCAGATGATATACAACTCTACCTATTCATCATCATTATATGATTTCCCCACTACTACCAAGATGACCCAGTGCTTGGGCAAAATCAGCTCATGGGTGGAGAACAGCTGGTGGAAGCTCAATCTGAGCAAGACAGAGTTGATGCTGGTATGCAGAGGAAAGCACCTGCAAGAGTTTGCATCTGTGGTGCAGTCTCCTTTGGTTGAAGATGCATGCCCAAAATTCATCAGTTCAGTCCATAGTCTAGGTTTGCTCTTGGTTTCCCTGCTGACACTAGCCTTTCACATAGCAGCATCCACAAGTAACACCTTTTACCATCTCCGGTTGGCTAGGAGACTGTCCTATGGGACAATGACCTCTCCTCAGTTCGATGGCCTGGGCCCAGATATCTAAAAGACTGCCTAAAGCTCTGGGATGAAGATTGTGATTGACAACTATTCCTCTGGCACAACAGAACTCTCTTCAGTAAGGGTAAAGCTCATCTGTGTGGGAGACAGAACTTCCTGTGGGCAGATCTGAGACCATGGAATTAACTCTCCAACAACTAAGCACCATTGCAACGCTCACTATGTTCCGTTCCAAGTGAAAACACATTTCTTTGACCTTGCCTTCTCTAACAAATACATAGCAATATGTATACTTAAAAAACAAACACACAGGCCTACCAGAACAAGACACTCCACTGTGCATACTTCTCACCCTGGGGAGAGGATGAGAGAACAAATTACATATGACAGATGTCAGTCACATTGGTTCACACCCTACTGGAAGATGCTCAGATATTACAATGACGAGTACAGTATAGAAGCCTATATAGCAGAGAATAGAATTCTACTGGCTACACTACCTATGTAAGCCATCCAAAGATCCTCCAGGGCCCAAGTAAGCCAGCTTTAGAGCAGTTTTCCACTGGTGGAGGATTGCAGTTCTCTGCAATGGCGGAGAATAGGCTTGATTTGCATTGAAAGCATCATGAACAACCAAGGTCACAGTCATGCCCCCATGCTCTGAAAGCAAGCTCAGCCACCTCTGTGACAGTGATTGCTGCCCTACAGATACGAGGATCTGCACGGGAGCTTGGACAGACCAGTAAAGGGGCTGGAGGATTATGGCTACCTTTGTACATAATGAGATGGGAAAAAGAAGAGTTTTCTCTGGCCCTGACCTACAGCTACCCAGGGCCAGCCATCATTTGGCCCAAAACATGAATTCTGCCCTGGTTCACACCACATTATGCCAATTTCTCTTCTTATTCACACCAGCACAACTGTTATTGGAGTCAGTGGGATCACACCATTGCAAAAGGAGAATTCTGACTAATGAGTTGACTGGCTCAATCACGGCACAATTTGGCCCAAACTGTCTAGCTGCAGAATCAGACTGGAGCAGCAAGCTTAAAAAATGTAACTAAAATTCTATATAGAGAGGGGAAGTATATACCATATATACTCGTTCATTAGCCC
>NW_020664419.1:51775447-51840823 GCF_002925995.2 Terrapene triunguis | reverse complement strand
GCAAACTTTGGCGCCCGGCCATCAGGGTAAGCCGCTGGTGGGTCTGTCGTTTTGGCCACTTCCCGCAGCTCCCATTGGCTGGGAACGGCGAACCACGGCCACAGGGAGCTGAGGGGCTCCGTGCCTGCAGACGCTCCAGGTAAACAAAATGACAATGTATTAGATATTCAATTCAATGATTCCATAGAGTTTAAAATCATCAAATTTTAGTGTAGACCCGTTTATAAGCCGACCCCCGCTCTTTGATGCGTCACTTTTTTACCAAAAATATTCGGCTTATGAACAAGTATATACGGGATATTTGATATTCTTTGAGCACATCTGAGCAAGTTTTTAACAAGTTGCCTTGGGAATACTTCACTTTACAAAATATCCAGTCCTTTTTCTCTTTCAGTGAGATTTAAGATAATTCTTAATAGAAAGTTAGAACAGGGAAATTACAATGCATCTTCTGTTTTTATTTTGTTGGAAATATTAACGGAGAAAAAATGCCTGTAGAAGCACCCAATGCTTTTTGAACATATAGACATCTATTTAATCCTGCTTAATGCAACTCAGGTAGGGTTTTCACATGATCTTCATGTTTACCCATGCTGTCTGATAGATAAGTCCTAAATGTATAATAATAAAATACAATAAGATAAATTATTTTTCTTTTTAGGTAGATGGAATTAAATATACAACAAAAATTTCTTATCACACACAGCTATAAACCAAGCAACCAAAAAAAGCCTACTATAAACTAATCAAACTATATCTCTTATAGGCTGGGAAGGAAAAAGTAGAAAGAGGATGTTATTGTTCTGCTTTTAATTTATTGGGAGTCATTCAAAAGAGTGATCATATAAGTACAGAATAGTTAGATATTTATCTATTCTGTGTGGAAGGACACTTTCCCAAAATTTCAGTTCATCAACTTCTTTGTGGATGGACAGTGGCGGATTAATGATTTTGCCACCCGTAGGCCCTGAAATAATTGCTGCCCCCCCAGCCCCATATGAACTTGTTTTAGTTTTTTTACAAATTCGTTTCAACTAAAATGAATCTAAATATCATTAAAATAATTGAACATTTACAACTTTTATTATAAATAAAATTACAAGTACAGCAGACCCTCGCTTGAACGCGCGTTTTTATAGCGCGATTTCGCTTATAGCGCTGGACTGCGCATGGATCCAAAACTGAGAACTACTTAATTTCTTCCTTCCAGTCATATTATTAACATTTAGGATTCTCGCAAGTATGTTTACTAAATGGCGTCGCGCCGTCATTGGTGGTTTCAATACACGCTATGATTGGTAGAATCGCAGCATCTCTGATGCCGTGATTACAAAAATGCTGCTATTATAAACTTGCCGCCCCTGCAAATTTGCCACCCTAGGCCTAGGCCTTGTCAGCCTAGGCTATAATACCCCGCTGGGGATGAACCTGAAGGAAAGCATTTGTTTGTTTCCTTTCTTTAGCAGAGAATTTGGCATTTGGTGAGTCTTTTCTATCTGTATATGAACTCAATACATATAAGGAAGAAAGGAAGCTAGGCTGAATCTGACCCCATTTTCACCAACAAGTATACAGTTCCCCAGTGACACCATTTTTGCACATGCACTCATGATAATTGTGTGTGCAGTTGCACTTGCACAAATATTGGTACACGTTAACCTTCTGAAGAGCAATATCTAAAGATGCCCTAATATCAGGGAGGAAGCACGATGTGCACTGACTGCCACTGATTTCATTCCATTCCACTCACTGGTAGAAAAGCCATTCGTCTTCATGCTCCAGATTTAACAAGAAAACATCCAGCTCCCACTCACAGCTGGGGAAGACTCACAAGTCAATTGGACACTGATTTTAATTTCATTGCACTGGATGGAGAGCGAAGTTATTTATGTATAAAAGGCAGTTTCAATAAAAGAGACATCTGCCTTGCATACCATCGTAGCTGGACATATTTTTACTGAATAAGACCCTTAAAGATAAATGACTTTGCTGTCAGTACAGTGCAATAAAAATAAAATCGATGGCAGACTGTCTCCAATGTGCCTTGCCCAGACACTTTAGAATAAACACAGTGAATGTCAGTGTGACAACGGATATAAACATCACCGGCAATGAGCAATGTTCTTAGATGTCCTGTATTCCTATCCCTTTTTTAAGGCTCCCTGTAACCTTGTGAATGCTTCTGTAGCTTAACCGCCACCTTTATTTTCCGTTTAGAGATTTTATTTAAAAATTGTAGTCAAAATATATACATGCAAACAAAACTTTAAAAAATAGAAGCATAATAGAATCCACTTCCAATACAGACAAAAGGAAGCTAGACTAAGTTTATACCATATGTCTATTATTTTATCATCTAAAGTGCTAGTGAGGTGTTGAGTCATCCAGTGTTTGGAAGTATATTTCTGAGCATCAGGCCTGAAGTTAGAGTAGAATGGAAACAATTTATTTTTCTTGAGTGCCACAGTTGCAAGGGCTAGGTTTATGGGACAGAATCCTTCATTGATCTATTTTATATTTCACTGAAAGCAAAAGCTATTTACCTTTGTTAATAAAGGTACTGTAAGAGATAAAAATATATAGGGTTTAATATTCTGTAATGTCTATGCATAGTTGAGCACTGATTTCATTTCACAACTTTACCACCAGCTAATTCAAAATTCAATCAGTTGCCCCAGCAAAAAAGCTGCCATACATTAATTATGTGCTGTGTAACAAAGTATTTTCCTTTATCAGCTTTAAAAGTATTTCCTTTCACAGCAAGTTCCTTTGTTCTTGTTTTATAGAGATTAAACATGAGCACTCTTCTCCATCCCATTCATGATTTTGTATAATGTTATCGTCTCTCCTCTCAGGTTCCAGCCTTTTCAGTATCTCCTCATGTCTTCAACTTTTACCATCTCTGCTAAACAAGTGTCTGGTTACAAGTCAGTGGTCTGCTTGGAGCAGCTACTCTAACTCCAGCCTCCAAAACTGAGGAAGGAAGAAAGCTATATATTTGAAGGTCCCAACACACTCCTTCACTTCCCCCTTCATCCTCCACTTCCTGTTAGGGAAATCCCACCAAATTTCCTGGTCCTCCCTTTCCTCCATATTTATGAGACAGAAGTCCCAGATTACTGGGTCAGCAGTCCCTATTAAGTGAAGAAGGAGACTCCCCTGCTATACATACATCATGTTATCTTATTAAAAGCTATTTTGATGGCCCTTGTTTCCCACCCTTATTTCCCTTGGCTTTCAGGCCAAACCACACAGCTGGTAAGTTAAGTTGGCATCAGTGGAAAACAGCAGCTATACCATGATGCTGTTGACATCAACAGAAGCAGTATAATGCCCAAGAGGAATTAAGGTTGCTCAGATTAACCAGGTGGCATTGAACACCTTGAGAGGTACCTAGCATCTTGTAGGATCAGAGCCAGAAGGAAAATCTATTTACCCTCCTTGTAAGGCTACTGCTCGGTCTGGTGTCTCTGTAGTGCAATCCATAGAAATAACACAACATGGATGTCCATCCATTCTGTCTGCCAACAGTGGAAACAACTCAACCAACCAGTTTTACTCCCTTCTCCGCCATGTAACAACATGGTTAAAGACCAAGTTCTGTTGTGAAGATAAGAGCCAAAATCTTGTAGCTCATTCTGCCATGTAAGGCAGGCCAGCTGTTTGTGTTCAGTGGTAATTCTCAATGGCTGTCAGTGTGGTCTGGAGAAAACTACACTAACAATAAAAACCCAATACACAGTCAATAAACAAGGCAGTGAAAAATGTAATGAAGGAGATTAAAAAAAGAATAATGAGAAATATAAAATATAGGATCTAGATTATATGTACAGGGCCTGTGACTTTATTTAGGGCGACTGGTGGCAGAAAGTCTGCCCAGCGAGGGGTTCACCAGGTGCTCACAATCCCCGCTCCCCCAAATGACCTTTGATCAACTAGTGCAATTAGAGCTGGTTGAAATGTGTCCTGTTTTTCTATCAGCTCTGTCAACAATCCTGCGAAGGCTGGAGAGGAGGGGTTTGATCCAGATACCTGGGGAGGGGATGCAGCTTCAGAGCATTCCCTGGGTAGCCTCTACAGATAGATATCTAGAATCCCAGGCCACAAATCAAACTACCATCCCTGGTGTAAAACTTCAGGGAGAACAAAGGATCAAACTGCCTTCTCCACACTGGCGGTGAATCTCCCTCCCCCCAGGTGAACCTTTCCCTGCTGGCATTGAGCAATATTGTTTGCACCCCTGCCACAAGAAGGGGGATTCAAGCCCAAGGACTGCAAAGAATACAGAAAAGTGGGTTAGCTTGTTTTCCTTAACAGGCTGGCTGCTGATTGTACATGTCTGCATTTTTATTCCTCAGGTATGACAGAAACATTTATATTGTGCAGCAACTAAATTAGCTAGTGATTGTTGGGTGCTCAGCCTTTGCTTTACACAATATCCAAAGTCAATGAAGCAACAAAAACACAAATCTCCTTACCACAGATTTGCTTGCAGGCAGGTATCGCACAGAATTTATGTATGTGCCTTTCTCCCTCCATACTACTTAGCCTGGGGCTGAATGCATTTTCTCTTTCATTGCGATGTGCAATGCTGCCACCTAACTAGGGCCTGTGTCCAAGCCTGTCTGTAGCTGTCTCTCTAACCTTACTGGCTTGCATGTTATTATCTCCCCCCTACCCCCACCCCCGCAAAGTCCTTTATTCACTAACCTCGTTTACTTATCTGATGTTAAAAGGAAGAAGACAATGGATGTGGGTGCCAAACAATTTGAAACAATAGCACAGGCACAAGCTCATCAGCAGGGCCGGCTCCAGGCACCAGCTTAACAAGCAGGTGCTTGGGGCGGCCAAGGGAGAGGGGCAGCACCTGCAGCAATTCGGGGGTGGCAGGTCCCTCACTCCCTCTAGGAGCGAAGGACCTGCCGCTGAACTGCCGCCACCGATCGCGGCTTTTTTTTTTTTTCTAATTGCCGTTGCCGATCGCAATCGCGATCGCGGCTTTTTTTTTGTTTGTTTTTTGTTGCTTGGGGCGGCAGAAATGCTGGAGCCGGCCCTGCTCATCAGTAAAACTAACTGAAAATTGTATAATACCTATCACTAAGGCTGTAAAACAGTTGTGATTTTTTTGGTTCAAAAATTGCAGCCACCATTTGTTAAAGTTGCAGTTCTGGGCAACAGCACTGAAGAGATACCACGTGTCCCCTTTGGCTCTTGAATGCAGGTACGACAGAGGGCCAGCCGGGTCAAATTTGAGAGGAATTGTGACCTCGTGTGCCTGGTCCAATGCCAGGCACCCTTCCACTAGGTGGCCAGGCCAAATCTGAGTGAGTGGCTGCGACAGGATGTACCAACCTTGCACTGGGCCGATGGGGGTGGACCAATCATTGTGGGCCAAGGAGGCCACGCCCCCTCTCTCCTGCTGCGCATGCTCCAAGTGGAGAAAGCAGACAAAAGGAGGCAGCCCAGTTCAGTCAGGGCTGGCTGCAGAGGAGGAAGGACATGTCCTGGGGGCTCCTCCAGAGGTACCAGTGACGCTCCAAGCAGCAGGGCCCATGGACCCGGACTACGCTGTGGATAACTCGCTGACTACAGAAACTGACGGGATGCCAGATCACTGCCAGCCACAGGAGGCAGCGTGGTACTGTAGAGAGGCTGCAGGGCTCCAGACTGTTTGCTTTCCCCAGCCAGGAGGCTGCAGAGCTCTAGACTGTTTGCTTTGCCCTGCCCAGTGGCAGCAGCCTGATTGCTGCTTTGCTCTGCCCAGGGGGCTGATTCCCCAAGTGCTACTGACTGCCCCAGCCAGTAGACTGGGGCCCCAGACTGTTTGTTTGTTTTGCCTGCCCACAGACCCATGGACTATTCGTCTAAGTGACCCCGTCAGGGGGCTGGGACCCACTTGACCAAAATCACCCGCTTAACGGAGAATCCCGATGACTGTGTGACAGGGTGTACCGACCGTGCACTAGGCCAATGGGGGCACTGCAATTGGACACACAGGGCGCCTGTCACAGTGCCACTGTGACCTGGTGCATGGGGTCACAACCAGTCAGATTTGCAGCAAGTATAAAAAGTTGTGATGTGTGTTAAAGTTGTGGTTTCTGCAACAAAACTGCAGCCAGCAATTTTCTTAGTCTTGCATATCACTCAGCATAAGTATGGATAAAAGAATGTCATAAAAGAAAGATGTAGCTATGTCAATGGAAAAATGCTTCCATCGATGTAGCTACTATCGTTCGGGGAGGTGATGTTCCTACACCGGTGGAAAAACCCCTCCCATCAGTCTAGGCTGTGTCTACACTAGAGGGTTATGCCAGCACAGCTATGCCAGGATACTCTCCATAGCATAGACGTACCCAAAGTTACATAGTTACTCCCTCTGTAGAAGTCCTAAGGTAGAAGTGCAGGAAGGTAACCTGTTTCTGTGCATCTTAAGAGCTCCACAGCTAAGGAAGCAACCTGTTCATGGAGCTACTTAAGCTCTTCCCAGACTGTAGCTCTGCTCTGGAGGGGCTTAGGAGGTACTCAGTACAGTTGCCTCCTTCTGCAAGCGTTGCCAATTCCCCTATTTGATCTGGCAACTGTTGGCCTCTTACTCTTGTTCTCCTTCAAATCCTCCTGCCTCCCCACTCAGCATATAGAATGTGATTCCTTACAAACAAGCCAACCAACCAACCAGAAAATTATATGACCATGTAGTGATGTTGTACATTAGATCTTGCTGGACAGCTAAACCCTTTTATAGCTTGAATTGTATTATACCAAGATCTGAAAATATTGATTAGTGTTTTGCATATTATTGCTAATAAAAGCAATAGTGCAAATATTGTTTATAAAGCAAAGCTTTGCCACAGAAATACATTCATTAGCTTTCATCATTCATTATCACTATTCTAATAACTCACCTAGCAGTCATTCCCTTGTTCTCAGCATTATTTCTTATCCTAATGACTAATTCATTCTGGAAAAACAAAATTCACTCTCAAACAGCCAGCACGAAGCCAATGCACTACTTAAAGCCTGCTTAAGTCCTTCAAAATGCAGGGCAATGTAAACAATGTGTGAGTATGTGTGAGAGAGAGAGAGAGATGGAATACACTTAGATTTTTTTCAGGCAGAGACCATCTTTTTGTCCTGTATTTGTACAGCAGCTAGCACAATGGGGTCCTGATCCATGACCAGGGCTTTGAGGCACTATGGTAATACAAATAATCATAAAATGAAACATGAGAAAGTTAATAATGGTGGTAAGTTTAGATATCCAAACATTAGTCCTGTGTGTCAAAACCATGAATATCATACAAGTAATTCCAAACAAGTGCCAATAAAACCTCTATATCACACTAGTATGTATTCTGTACATGCCACATATGGCACAGAAACTATATTAGGAACATTTGGGGATTTTAAAGTTTTATTACTGGGACTATTTTTTGCATCCATCTGCCTGTCTGTTTTAGCTACCAACAGTCAAACTATACAGGCCTTGGAGAAAGCCATAAAAATGCTCTGAAAACAGACTTAAAATGTCACAATTTCAAAGCCCAATATCTCAGGCCCTTCCAGGGGTAGGAGAGAGTATTAGGTCCCATTGGGATTTTCTACTTTCTGATATGATCCAGCACTTGCTTCTAGCTCTGAAAGATCTAAAAGCCTGGACATTAAACTCATGACATTTTTATATATATAGAATATGTCACTGAGCCAGGACTACACATCATCTGTCTGGGAATTCAGGCATATTTAAAATTGGTCGTGGAGGGGAATTTGAGGAGAAAAGAAGGAAACAGTTCTCTGACTGATAGATTTTATGTTTAAGATAGCTGAAGCTGCTCAAGCGTCTTGAACATTAGAATAAATGCCAGGGAGATGGGGTGGTGGGCAGAGTGAAGGCAAGGTATCAAAGGAGCAGGATAAATACTTTTAGCACCATTCTCGGTAATTTATCAGATGAGTACCACCTCCACATATATAAATATATTCATTATCATTGAAATCAGAGCTCAGCAATCTACAAGTCCAAGGGTTAGGAAAAGAAACCTGGCCATCTACCATGCCCAATGTCACAAAGAGAAAGGTACACTTTTAAAATGAGCTATTTTATATTTATGAAAGCCTTGGTCCTGCCCATTTTTCATTCTGAGCGGCAGGGTGTGCAAGCTTGTCTCACTCCTAGACAACTGAAAATAAAGACTACACAAGTAAGGTTATGTGCTGAACAAAATCCTTCACAGGGAGCAGTACTAAACCACAAGTCTCCTGCACACTGACTCTCTCACATGTAACTGTACATGATAAAGAGGGGAGAGACATGGGTGGAAATCTCATGTAGGTGAGGAGTCATGGGCTAAGCATAATCTTGACCATATTAATGAGGCTTTTAGGGTATGTCTACATTGCAAATAGACACCCATGGATGGCCTCATGGGGCTCAGGCTAAGGGGCTGTTTAATTGCAGTGTAGACATTCAAGCTTGGGCTGGAGCCCGGGCTCTACGACCCTGTGAGGTGGGAGGGTCCCCCCGCAGCCCAAGCCCAAATGTCTACACCACAATTAAACAGCCCCTTAGCCCGAGCTCCGCGAGACAGTCAGCTGGTGTGGGCCAGCCATGTATGTCTAACTGTAGACATACCCTCAGTTACACATTCCTTCTTAGGCCTTACTTCCAGCTAGTAGCCAGATGTCATTTGGTAGCTTCATTGCATTTTCATCTGTTCATTCTCATGTTCCCCTGTACTCCCTGTCCTCCTCACCATGCTTTTGTCCGGACTGCTCTCCACCTGCACTGAGAAGGATCAAACCCTAAACATGTTGGAATTCTGAAAAACATGAACAGTTTTACAAAAGGACTTTTAAAAAATCAAATAGCTAAGAAGCTAATTTATTTGAGATGGACTGTAGGGCCCTCTAGTGGTTTGGTAGGGGTGAAATTACATAGCAAAACGTAAGAGAGAAAGGAAAATTATAACATATAAAAGGCTCTATAAAGGCCTACAAGAGACTTCTATCCCACCCACACCAAACCACAAAGTGGCAACACAGTTGCTCCATGGCCATTACTGCAATTATAACATCACAGTAGCCTGTTTTCCCGCATTCTTCTTCCACCCACCGCAACTTTCAGAGGCTGTAAGCAGCAACTTGTATACCACCACCGTTTTCCTAGACACCAAAAGCCAGATTTAAATCTCAGTTACAACAGTGTAAATCCTGAGTAACTCCACTTCAGCAGAGTTTTACACTAGAGACTTTGGACATTTATGATGCTCGCTCGCAAAACACTTGGAGTGGATCTTTACAAAATGTTCAGTGTTGGCCTAACTGCGCTCATTCAAATAAGTTTCAGTATTGCCAACCCCAAACATTCAAATATCACAAGTCTGCCTCCTCCCCAAAACTGTGAGATGTGTTTAAAAATAATAAGATGTTTTTAAAGAGTTACATTTTGGGTTCTTTTCATTTGTCTTCTGGATTTTGAGCCTCTAGGGAGCACTTGGGTCATTTTTCAAACTTTTTTCTATACCCTGAAGGCTAGGAACTTACCTTTATTTATGTGAGAATCACAGCTCTCATTTTAATCACAGGATTCCAGGAGCTGGGGCTTTAAGAAAAAACACCCACTGATATAAGACACTCAAAAAGCTATGGCAACACTGTATGAAATAAGTGACCAGCATAAAATTAAAGATGCAATGTAGGCAATCTGGAGGCATTTCTTATTTTAAAAGAAATCAGGATGCAGCCAATTAGTTTATTTTAACATCCATTTATCATTGTGTTATTTGGTGTTATGGTCAATTCATATGCTATTTCATATACAATCAATGTATACTAAATAGATTTAAATTGTAGGATTATAGAAGTATAAAACTGATAAGTATATAGGAGTGATGAGTGTATATTAGGTGTGTAAGTAAAGCATGACTGGAATGCAAAGCCTACAGGCTGAGGACTGTAAGATTTTAGCTTAGTCATAGTAGGGCCATAGGCTGAAGAATGCTTGACATGAGTGGGTGACCTAGGAATAACCCTGTGCCAGTAAGGTCCCAAGATTACTGTAAAAGATGTGCCCATAGGTGATGTTACAGAAAACTAGATTGCAATAAACCGCAATGTATGTCTAAGATCCATGAGACACCTGATTGTAACATCACAGAATGTCCTATCCTGACCACAGGGTACATGTTGTGTGTAGATGCTAATGACAATAAGAGGAACTAAGAAACAAGCAATGACAAATGGGGCACCCCAGTATTCATGGAGTCTGGAAGTACAGATAAGGAAAAGAAGGCTGAAACCCTCATGCATATGCATAAGGTGTTACATGTGGACAGAACAACAATATAAAAGAGGTTTCCTGGTAGGGTAAAAGTGGGAAGATCTTAAGGGACAACCTCAAATGAAAGCCCAGCAGGAACCACCCCTCTATCGATGATTGTCTGTTGAGAGGGCCATCGGACCCTAGAATATCTTTGATGATGTGAGTATGATCACAGTCTGTTATTACATGGTTTTTTGTAGGATTTCTATATGCATGGGTAATTATAACTTTATTTATTGCTGTAATAAAACTTGTGGTACAGATAAGACTTTGTACTTGTGGTTGTGTCTGTGGTCATTATCCTTGGTCTTCAGGTGTTCCTGGAGTCTCCAAACTTGAGAAAAGCACCAAAGGTGATTTTCATTCTGTTGAGCTTGTAACTATAGCAACAGGAGCTGAACCCATGGTAGTTTAATACAAAATTACGAAATTCAAGTTAAATAAAAAAGGCTACAAGGGATATTTTAATTTAATATTGATGCCATGTTTCAGGGGAAATATAAAAAAACACAATACATGCTATGTAATACATTAAAAATGCAAATATAGAGCTCACGTTTTGCTAAAGCATTCTCCAAATGTGGGCTGCAGCTCTCACTAATCCCTGCTTTATCACATATACCAGGAACTGTGGGATAGATACCTCAGGAGACCCATAATGCACTGGTACAATGACAATTTAGAGGGAGTGCTGTGTGTGTACACAGTGAAGTGACTTACATTGACACATAGCAGAGTGACTATGATTTAATAACCGCTGTAAAGGAATCTTGAGAGGCCAAAACTTTCGAGATTATGGACCTCATTTCCCACTTCCTTACACTTTGTACAAGTCTTTTACTCCCATGCAAAGACATGCAACTTACAAAAGGGTTGTCTACACTACAGAGCCTTAGCTGGTATAGCGAGGTAGGCAGAGCTCCCATTAGTGGAGATGCAGAGTAAGTAGATGGAAGTTCTTCCGTCAGCATGACTTTACCACTGCCCATAGGCGCCAACTTCTGCTGGCACTGGTGGCTGCTTGACCCCACTCTGCCTTCGGCCCCACCCTGACTCCACCCCTGCCCTGGCCCCATTCCAACCCATCCCCAAAGTCCCTGCCCCAACTCCCTCCCCTCCCTGCCTCTATTGGACTCCTTCCCCAAATCCCCACCCCTTCCCTACCTCCTCCCATGAGCGCGCCGCGTTCCCACACCTCCTCCCTCCCTCCCGGAGCTTGTTAGCCATGAAACAGCTGTGTTGTGGCAGCAAGTGCTGGGAGCTAAGGGGAGAAGCAGGGACGTGGCGTGCTCACGAGACGAGGCGGAGGTGAGACAGGGAGGGGAGCTTGGCTGCTGGTGGGTACAGAGCACCCACTAATTTTTCCCCATGGGTGCTCCAGCCCCTGAGCACCCACAGAGTCGGCACCTATGCCACCACCCCAAATGACTTTACCACTGCTACGCTGACAGAAGCACGTTTATGTTGGTACAGTTGCATTTGTCAGCACAGTTATGTCAGCTACTGGCTGTGATTTTTTTCACACTGCTAACCAAAATAGCTATGCCTGCAAAACTTTGTAGTGTAACATGCACTCTGATTTGGCTGCATTTTATACCACACAGTTCAAAAAGAGTGCAAACTTCATAGAAGTGTAAATGACTACACAAACTATGAGTCAGCAGCAAAGGAAGCTCTCTCTCTCTCTTAATGAATGAACTGTTACTTATTTTCTCTTTAAAACCTCGTTTACTTTTTTTTTTCCCCTAGGAGTTTTTGAAATACTCCTTTTCCTGGTAACTCGTTACCATCTATTCCACTCCTATTGTTGCCTGTGCTTAGATATTAAAGATTAAGCTGCTATTAAAGATAAAGGGCTGGATCCTCAGCTGCCTATGATGCTTTTTTGACACTCCATTCATTTACAGGGACCATAAAACTAACTTAACTAGCCCAGTGTAGGGCAAATCCCAGGGTGACATAGGGCTTATTACACTATGACACCACAGCTACACTGCTGTAACCGCACAGCATAGATGTACCCTGCAGCAATGGAAGGGAGTTTTCCATCACTGTAAGAGTTCCACTTCCCCGAGAAACCATAGCTAGGTTGACAGAAATTTTCCATTGACGTAACTGCATCTACACCAGAGGTTAGGTCAGCCTAACTACAGTGCTCAGGGGTGTGAATTTTTCATACCCATGAGCAACATATTTATGTCAATCTAAATTTTTTAGAGTAGAGTAGGCCGTAATCCCTGTACATCACCTCCTTCCTGAATCCCAGGGTAAAGAAATATCGCTGAGGAAAAGGGGCCACAGCATCACTGCAATCTTCAGCTGCTGTAATGGTCTCTTGAGCCCATAGACCACTGTGTGCAATACATAACAGCCCTGAGGCAACTCTAAGTGGTGCCCTAGGCAGAAATAGCCCCAAAACTGGGGGCAGAAAGGCATAAAGGTGGCTTAGGTATACCTTTGCCCCTCACCCCTTCTACAGTCCTTCCCTGATCACAGCTCAGCTGAAGTGGAGACTCCAGTCCCACATGTCTTAATTTAAGTAACTCTTTCTTTCAGACAGCAATCCTAATGAGATAACCCCCAAGCTGTAATATTAAATCCATTTATATTTGCATTTTCGCAGTTACTACATTCTAGGAGTCAAGTATCAGAGGAGTAGCCGTGTTAGTCTGGATCTGTAAAAAGCAACAAAGAGTCCTGTGGCACCTTATAGACTAACAGAAGTATTGGAGCATAAGCTTTTGTGGGTGAATACCCACTTCATCACCCACGAAAGCTTATGCTCCAATACTTCTGTTGGTCTATAAGGTGCCATAGGACTCTTTGTCGCTTTTTACATTCTAGGAGAATATTGTTAGTGTTACCTGTCCCTAATATGTAAAAAAGTGATTGGTCAATACAATTGTACACACGTTTTATGTAAGTTTTAGTGACAATACATAGAGCAGCATAGGGGACTAATGACAGCAATCAATATCAATTAAAATAAGTGTCATTTTCTGCAGGGTTCTGGCATCTGTTTGGACTTCAGTGGAAACCTAAACCGAACTGAAACATGATGTGGGAAAAGCACACTGTAAGGAGTCTGAATGGACCACAGTTAGGTGAAATATACAATATTTTACATTCCTCTTGCATTGATAGGGGGAGAAATAAATCTGTGGGATATCATGGGAAATGTTGAGTTAGTTGACATTCCAACCCGCACAAGATATTTTCTTTTTAAATCACCCATTCAATGACAATGTTTTTGAACAGTGCCTGTAGCCGTGTATTGTTTGTAACATTCTTTTAAGGACTTCACCTGGAGCCCACTTCGCGTAAAAATTATTTCCTTTTGCTTGTGATCTTACGCCATACTGTTTTGTATTTTTTCCTGAGTCCCTATGTTCCTTGTTATCTTCATTGCTGATTTCAGGAAGAGATGCTGTGATAATTGCTCTAATTGGAAACCTCCACATGCTGTCAATTATTGTTATTTCTCAAAAGTTAACGACTGTACAGTGATATTTAAAACCAAGATTATTAAAATGATAAAGAGGAGGAAAGAGAAAACTTATTTTAGAAAATATTCTACACAAAATATATACTAATTGGGCATGGTTTTGCATAATGTCCATCATGAGAGCTTAGGGCCTGATAGAGAGCCCACGGAATGGCATTGGAAAGTCCTATTTATTTCAGCAATATGTTCTTCCAAAACATCCAGTTCTGGCCACTGTCATAGGTTATCTGATTGGATGAATCATTGGTCTGATTCCCTATGACATTTCCTATGGTCATAAAAGCTAAAACATTGATATTCTACAATGCTGACCACATAGCCATTTCAAGTACACCTCTACCTCGATATAACGCTGTCCTCGGGAGCCAAAAAATCTTACCGCATTATAGGTGAAACCGCGTTATATTGAACTTGCTTTGATCCACCGGAGTGCACAGCCCCGCCGCCCCGGAGCACTGCTTTACCGCGTTATATCTGAATTAGTGTTATATTGGGTAGCGTTATATCGAGGTAGCGGTGTATGCTGCTTTCTGGTAGTTACCGAACATGAGCATATCCAAAAGACTCTCCTGAAAACCTTTGCTCAATGTGCAACTGCCATCAAAACATTAAACAAAATGCTATGGTATATGAATACTGTGTTGGAAAATAACACCAAAAACATTAGCCTTACCTTGAATACTGTGCACAAAACTGGCCCCCTCACCTCCAAATGAGTATAGGTGATTATAGAAGGTGTCTAGAGATGGACAACATGAAATAATTAGAGGCATGGAAAGACTTCTGCATGAGGGGAGACGGAAACAATTGGGACTTTAGGGAGAAGACAAAAAAGGGAGACTTGATCCGGGCATTGAAAATAATGAATGACAGAGAGAAAGTAAACTGGACTCTCCAGTTTACTCTCTTTCATAATACAAGAAGAAGGGAATTTCTAATGAAACACAACAATTTAAAATGGATACAGTGAAATGCTTTTTATGCCCTGCATAATTGAATGGTGGAACTAATTGCCACAAGATATAATTGGCACCGGGAGCTTAGCAGAATTAAAAAAAAAAGGATTAGATATTGATAATGAAAATAGCTAAAAGTACATTAGACAAGATGAAATAAATATGGGATATAAACACTCATGCTTCAGGAATAAACCAATCATTCATTTATCTGGGTTAAGAAGAAACTATCTTTATAGACACTTTTTTCCATAACTGTCTACTACTGGATTTCATGCACTTTCCTGCGAAGGACTGTGAATGTGCGGGGAATGATATTGGATGGGACAGACCCACTGGTCTCATTCAGTAAGTAATCTTGACCCCAACAAAGCAAGGTACTTGAGCATGTGTCTACAGATATCATAGGCATTTACATTGCCCCATTACCATTGTACCTAAGCACCTGCTAATATTTAATGTGTTTATCCTCGTAATACCCCTATGAAGTAGGGAAGTGCTATTATCCCCATTTTACATGTGGGCGACTGAGGCACAGAGAGAGACTAAGGCCTGAATGCACAAAAGGAGGCAGGTGATGTAATGCTTAGGATCATAATGCGTAACTTTTAGGCGCCTGGGAAAATCACTGCGATTCACAAGGCCCGAGTTAAGTGCCTAAGTTCCTATACAATGAATAGGGAGAGATCTATGCCTTAGACTGCGATTCACAAAAACCAGTATGCTAAACAGGGAGTCACCTCAATTAGTCAGTGGGAGATGCCAACGAGAGGGGTGAGTGCTAAACCCCACCCCTGTCACTGGGCACCAATATCTGCTTAGCAAGAAATGTGGGGAATCCTTCACTTTCTCCTATTGGAGCTCTTGCACTGTGAATAAACAATTAAATAGCCAATGGAGCAGGGGTCTCCCAGGTCTCCCTTTTGCTCTGGCTCTAATGACTCCTGAGAGAGAAGAGAATGAGAGAGAACACACACATGAGAATGAGTCTTTAGCCTGGTGGTCTGAGCACTCACCCAGGATGTGGAAGACACAGTCCCCCTGCTCCAATGATGCTAATTCTTTTTCCACAGTGCAATAGCTTCAACAAGGGAGACTAAGGGAGCCCCACATCAGAATACCCCACAGCCCAATGGTCATGGCATGCACCTTAGAGGTGGCAGATCCCTGTTCAACTCCCTTCTCCCCAGCAGGTGGAGGGAGGAAGGACTTGAACTGGGGTTGCCCACATCCCACATGAGTGCCCTAACCACTGGGCTAAAAGTTATGAGTGAAGACCTCCTCCTTTCCAACCCTCCTGGGCTGTTTTGCGTGAATTTGCCTGAGGGGCCCAATCCAGTGGGCAAGTTAGATGTCTGAATGACTATCTTCCCCTGGTTTGTGAATTGCTCTAGGACTTAGGCAGGAAATAGGTACCCAGGGTGCCCACAAGGAGGCAGCAGTATGAATGCCCAGAGGTGCCTAAAGAACTTTTACTGAGAAAACATATGTGCTGAGTAAGTTGCCTACAAGGTTTCAGCAGGAGTTTTGTGCATCACAGTAGTCCCAAAACTAAGACTCAGGCACCTAACTCTTTTTGTGTATTCAGTGACTTTCCCAGGGTCACACAGAATATCTTTAGCACAGCATGGAATTGAACTTCTGTCTCCATGTCCCAGCGAGTGTCCTAACCACTGGACCATCCTCCCTCTCTTATAGCATGTATATTAAGTTATGATATTTAACTTAATATTAAATATGATATTTAACTTTAAGCTTGTAAATATTCCCATTTGAAGTGACTGGGGCTATATAAGCAATTAAGGACCTGGCTGAATCCAGGTCTACAGTCCAGTGTTGCTCCTCACACTCTACCAGGGCTACACTTTCTGCTCTCAGTAAAAACCTAGCTTTATTCACAGCATGTGCCTATTTACGTAATGTGGTTTACCATCCTCTTACTCTGAATTACTGTTAGAAAAAACACAAGAGCCAAGTTTGGGGATTTTTCTCTCCAATCATCTGTCAGTCGCTCTAAGCCTGAGGCTTGTCACTCAACCCTCATAACCAAGTCATATTCATTGTGAGGTAAAAAAGGGAAAGAGCTGACTTTTTGTCCTACACTTACAAGCATACGTTCTCAATGACTTTTCAGCTCACATTTCCATGTTTTCTTCAAATGTGTTCCTCAGAGTAAGCTTGGTCAATTCCTTCAGGAGATCCAAGAACAAGCTTCTCAGGTGGCTAACAAAAACCTTGCAAGATTTTATTTAAGAGAAGTCGAAAAATGGCTTGCTGCAGCTGCACTAACTGTAAACCAGGTTTGTGGAGATAGGAAGAAAGCTATAGAAAAGGATTTCAAATGGGTGTCTGTAATACGTACATTTTAAAATAACATACTACAAGTTCTATGTCTTGTGCCAAGAATACAGACTGAAGCTGAGAGATTAGAAGCCTGAATATGTGGCTAAAAATATCAGTACAGATGGGAGGGTATTATAATTCATTATGCTTCTTTTGAAACAGATGGAGCATACGCAGTATTGGAACTAATTTTTTGGGAAAATACTAAGCTGTGCAACTCTAAATTAAAGACTAGGCACAACAATACATGCAATGTTTGTTTATTTCAGTAATCAGACTTTTTTTGATAGACAAATATAGAAAAGCATTTGAAGCCGTTTATTTAGGAGCTTATCTGCTCTCATGAGTAGTCCCAGGGCTACATCCACAAAGGGCACTTTCGGTGTTGCAGTGCCTAACTTTAGGCATTGGAGCCTATGTTAAGCAGAAATTAGGTTTTGGCCTAAGTGTAAAGGTGTATGGGAAATGGAGGATCCTAATGTAAGAAAGGTTAGAGATAAGCTGGAGACAGTAAGATGGGAAAATTGAACTTAGCAAAGACATGACCCTAGGTTATGCTGTGGCTATATTTTGGTTATAGCTGGTTTTAGAAAGGTTTTTAAACAGCATTTTAAAGAACTGTGAATGTTTTATTAAAATACTATTTATAGGGATAGTATTAGATGGACATGGGTGCTGATGTTAATTTAAATAATGTGTTAATATAAAGAACCATCAACGAGGTGGTGGAAATGTGAATATGGTAATTAGTATATTAATTAACATTAAAACTTCTACTACTGACTATAAAAAGAGTAGTTTTGTTAAAATTAGAGAGAACGCCAATTAATATCAAAGGGGTACCGTTAGCTTCTAGGTTTAAGTATAATTGTAGTATTGTGTAAGTGGTAACTGCATGCTTGTTTGCTTAACTAATAATTATTCTTTTGAATAAAGTTTGGTTTTATCATTCAAAGTGTCATCCAGTGGTCATTTACTCAAAAAATAGCTGTCCTACATCCCACGTGAGTGCCCCAACCACTGGGCTATAAGGGATTTTAGGGTAGAAGGTTTCCCAGTCTCTCCTATTGAAGCTGATCAACTTTGTACAACTACTTAAATATTCACTGGCGCAGGGAGACTGGATCCTGGGTCTCCCAGGTGGGTGCACTAACTACTGAGCTATAGAGTCATTCTCACTCTCTCACTGGCCCCATGACTATTTCAGTATTTCATACATATTGGAACCGCTTCAACAGGAGAAAATGAGAACAATTCACCACAGACAATGCCATAGGTCAGGGAACTCACCTGGGGGGGGGGGCGCGCAGGGAGGGGGACCTGGGTTCAAATCCCTGCTTAGAATTAGGCCAAGGGGGGACTTGAACATAGATTTCTAACATCCTAGGAGAGTTCCTGGTTCATGAAGGGTACAAAAGCCATCCCATTACTGTTGTTTTGTGCAGGGTCCTGTATGGTAGCTGTTCTTTGAGAATACCTACCAGATTAGGGCTTGCAGGCAAGATAGGCTGGAAAGACCTAGTTTCAGTAACCTGCTGGGGCTTAGGCATGGGTGAGGTGCTGGGAGTCAGAACTGAGGTGCTTTGTGCATGCCCACCAGCAGAAATTTATATGCTTATAGGGTTAGGTAGCAACTGAGCAAAATTTTGAATTTATAGGCCTAAAGTGGTAGTTGGCTCCCAAAATCCCTCTAAAATTACACATGTGCGTAAGTCTTTGCAGGACCAGGACCTTAATTACCCATTAGCTCCCTTCAAGCATTAACAAATATATTCCATTTTTCCTTTTTTTAAAAATGTTCCCTGACTCAGAACTTGCCTCTCAGCCTTGCAGGGTGATTTAGGGTTTGATCATGAAGGATAATATGATTAAATTAGGAAAGGAAAACTAAATGTTAGTTTGGCAGAATATCTGGAAAAACTTCCTGATAATGAAATCGTTTTGACCATAAAACAGTCTCTCATGGGAAATGATAGGAACACCAGCTCCTGGGACAAAGCACTAGGCCGAATAAAACGCTGATATAGGTCATACATTGTAGGGAACATTCAGGGCTATGAAATAAACAATGTAATGGGTTTTTCCCATCTCTAATGTCTGTGATGCAGTGATTACGATTCCAAATCTGGTTACAGCCTAGTGACACATAAGTATGTGACTCCCCAAGAGGGATCATAACAGGCATCATGAGAAACCCAGCTACAGCAAAATGAACAGAATGCCTTTGTCTTAAAGCTATGAGAAAAATCCTTAAAGCTAGGACTGGCAAATCTCGCTAAGGGCAACACTGGGGAGCCTGGAGTCCTCCTTCTGTTCCCTGGATAGGGGTACAAAGCTCAGGGCTTTTCCAGACCAGCATTATGGATAAACAAACCAAATTTTCTTCCTACCTTCCTGGGATGAGCTCCCTGAGCTCCAAATCCTGCTCCTACAGCCAGCCTGAGCAGCTCAGCAACTGGGCATTAGTGGGAAAGAGGGAGGAAGAACAGCAGCCTGTGCCGTCCCCCTCCCCAGGTCTAAGGACTGAAGTAGTCTCTGCCCCCTGTTATCCTCTCCCCTTTCAGCCTTGTGACACAGAAAAGCTGCATAATGGCATCTTCTCCATCCCTCCCCCAAAGAGATACTGAACAGAGAACCACTCCAGGGATATGGTCTACAGCTGTAGCCATATAAAGTACAGACCTCCCTTGCATGGGTTCCTAGCACCGTGCTCCAGCCAGCTTCCAGGACTGCTGTATCAGGGAGCTACAGCTGTGAACAAGATTTGGGCAATAGGGCAACATGAGCTGGTAAAAGGTGATTTGCTCAACCAAACTCACAATTTTGGGGTCTGATTTAGCCAACTCATTTACTGCTTGTTCAAGCTGCTCAGAAAGATCCTGCAGAACAGTCGCATATCATCCATTTGCCATTATTGGTGGCATGAAAGGAATCATTCTGTGGCACAGTCAAAGCAAGAGCCTAAACGCAGAAGTGCCAAACTGAAATACCTGCCCAATTTGATAAATCTCCCACCATTTCAACTATGATCAAATAGTTGGTGACTGATTAAACTATATTAGAAAGAGAATTCTTCCATTTTAAGGTGTTCCAGTCACCGTAGCTATAGTACATGTAAGATTCAACCTTTCATTATGGTATTTGACCTGCAGATATACCTCTTGCAAAGTGATCTCATCCATTACTAGTCTCCAAAGAAGAACGAAAGCAAAATTAGTTGATTTTTTTCTCAACTTAAGTCTGTAACCCCCAGCTGCTGTTCAATTAAAACAGAAATCCTTTGTGATTAGATTTTTTTTTTTTTTAAGATTTGCCTCTAGCTGTAGAAGGATGTGAGCTATTCCAGCCCATTCAGATTCATTCAGTTGCCAAATCAACAAACCAGTATTTAATATAGTAAATATAACCCTTTGTGCTACCCTTCAGGTTGCCACATGCCTCTTTGCCCTCAGGATACATGGCTGTTAATAGGTATAGCTACTCATGTCTTACTGTTTTCTGTTCACTGAACCATTGCTATCATTCCAGTGCTGATAATTGCTGGGAGCATTTTGCTTACAGACACACTTATTGCATGAATACAACTACTAGTGAATTGCATCTGAAATACGGATTGGATGACTCATTTGTTTGTGTATTTGTCAGGAATAGTGGCATGAACAGCTTTTCTAGAAACCTCATCATCCAGATAGATACCTTATTCCTTCCAAGGACAAATAATCTGATCTATGGGATATTTGTGATTCAGCAATGACAATGCAGCACCCTGGATTTAAAATAAATAATTCATAACCGGAACTACAAAAAATGCTAGAAAAAGAAAAGTAAAGAGAATACACAGATCCCTAGAGAGCAACATAGCATAGCAGGAAAAGGAAATTTACATACCAGTAGAGCTTGTCAGAAATTTGAAATGAAAGTTTTCACTGAAAATTCAACCTTTTTTAACACAATAAAAAGAAAGAATTTGTGACAAAAGCATTTCAATTTTAGGGGAATTTTCCATTATTTGAAGTTTGACAGAATTTATTTTTAAATGGCCTGTTGGTTGTTCTTAGAGTGACCAGACCCGATTTTGAACTGTTTGTCCCGCGTCCCGACCGATCTCTGGTCGGGACGCAATTTTTGTCCCGATATTTTGCGCTGCCGGGATCACTCGGCTTTTTTGTTTTGGTTTTTGTTTTTTTCCTCGGCCGGCCGGCAGCACTTGGCTTTTTTTTTTCTCGGCCGCTGGCAGCACTCGGCTTTCCTCCTCTCCCCCCTCTCCCCCCGGTGTCCTGATATTTTCTTCATCTCATCTGGTCGCCCTAGTTGTTCTTCAAATGTTTTTCCTTTGTTTTGGTTTCTACATCGCCAGCTTTGACTGGTCAGCTGAGTCACATGATGATAACATTTTCAAAAATTAAAACATTCATTTCTGAAAGTTTCTCGTTCTGAAAAAATCATTTTTGTTTAGGGAAAGAAAGGAGAAAATGAAGAAGAAAACACTTTGAATTTGCTAACATTTCCACGGGCTGTTTTTTTATTTATGTTTGTTTTTATTATTATTACTCAGTCAACATTAATTAGCAGTGACACATTCCTCCCAACATACTAGGTGACCTACTGACCCAGTGAAGTCAATAGGGTCAGGATTTCAATCATTGCCTTTTCATTGCACTCTGGAGGAGTTATGTGCTATGCTTCACAAGTCCCAGAAACATTTTAAAAGCAGTATGCCATGGAGGAATGACCAACTCAGTGCATAGACCCCAGCATGATCAATTGAACTTCTAAGAGGCAGAGGAGATTTTTTTCTCCAGCTGCTTGAAACTTCAATACATTCGAAGGAAGCAGAGTAGAGTAAGTGTATGGACAATATATTCTGAAACTTCCAGTTATTGGTAAGTGACATTCCATTCTCCTTTCTGATGCAGTTCAGCACAGTAATTAAACATGTGACCAGCCCTACTGAATCAGTGGAACTGTTGTTATTACTTGCATTGCCATATGCCTCAGTCATGGAACAGGACCCCATTGTGTTAGGCACTGTACAAACCCAGAACCAAAAGATGGTCCTGCCCCAATTAAATATTGTAATCTGTAATCTAAGCATAAAATAGTATACAATAGATGGATACATACAGACCACGAGAGAGTAACAAGACAATATCAGTCAACATGATCAGTTGTGATATCAGTGCACCAGGAGTCTACTCACATACTTAAAGTTAGGCACGTGCTTAAATACCTTGCTGAATTGGGACCTTCTAGATTTGCCTTCCCAGAGCCATAAGAGGAATCTGGTACTTCCTGATTCCCACTCCAGTGCTTAAATCACAAGACAACACCTCTGCAAAAAGGGGGGGCAGGGGGGAGGAAGCAGCTATTGATAAAATCTTACTTTAATGAACAGTTTATGTGCTTCCTTAAATATTGTTGCATACAAAATTGCCACGTGCTTTACCAAGTGAAAATCTTTTTGCCCACAGACAGAAGAATTTACTGCATCTTGTTTGTTGGAAAAGAGCAATATGCCTAGGACCGACATGGCATGAGCAGCCACTTCTCCTTTACACCTGCTTCTTTGATTGCTCTCTTTACCAGAAGTTTACGTGCAGCATCTGCTACCGCTTCTAGCATAATTTGTTTGTCCTGTCACTTGGTGCTGCCTCTGTTAAATTAAGACATTTTTTGTAGGTTCGATGTCAATGCTGTAGGAAAAGATTCTCATTTCCCCAGGCCTTGTTTCCCCCATTTATCCTAGGAGGAATTCACTCCTATGCTGCAGCCATTATGAGCCAATGGAACATACACAAGGGGGAGAGCACTGGTACCAGAACTGCAAGTGTTCTAGGGTGCACCAGGGACAAGAAGGGCCATAGTGGAGCATTCCTATGCCCTGGCTACTCTTCAACTGCAGCAAGGCCTACAGGAACCATTGCAATCATGCCTCAGGTTAGGATAGTCCTTGTGGCTGGTGTATCCTGCTCTGAGAATGTAACTGGTCCCCTACAAGCCCACAATCAGGGATGCACAAGCCACATCCTTTCTGGCCCTGAATCAGATAGGAGAATGAATTCAGCCCTCTATTCCTTGTGTAACCTTTCTGCCAGGTGGAGCCAGCAGCAACAAGGGCCGGGTTCAGTATCTAGGGGTTCCTTTTCAACAATACAACACAAAACCGGCTCAAGCCCCCACCCAGTGACCTGGGACAATAAACACCACCCCCTGGGCGCCTCTAAGAGTCAATACTTCCCCTCTCACAAGCACAGTCTGAGTGTAGCAAAAACTTTTAATAAAAGGAGGGAAGTAACTCAGCATTAATTTGGGAAAACACTGCAACTAGGGTTCATAAACATAAACCATGAGCAAAAGACCCACCCCCCAAATAAGGTGGGCCGTGTCCTTTTCCCCTCAGGTTCTTAAGTCTAGCAACCCAAGTCCCTTCAACGTGCCCGTCCCTTCTCTGTACCCCACTCACAGTCGCTGTCCTTGGCCAGTGCAGCCCCAGAGTTCAGAGGTTCATCTGCAGAGTTCACCTCCCACCCTGTGTGGAAAGGGAGAGTAAGGAGGCACCTTACACACTCTGCTGCTCAGGCACTCACTCATCACCCCAACGGCCGATTGCCACGCCTCTGCAGGGCTCTGCTCTGGTCTGCTCCACTAGCCTTCCAGGTGGCCACTTGCTATACCTATCTGCCAGCCTCCCTGCTGGTCACTTGCCAAGATGTATTCAGGGCCCCCACTTAACACAGCTCTCAGTGATTTCAGCTGTTAGCAGGGGAGCCTCACTGCTGGTGCACACTGGGCAGCCTCTTGCAATAGAAACACTGTCCCAAAGTCTAATACTTAGACCTGGGTATCAGTGATTTCAGCTCTGCAGCATGTAACAAGACTCTCAATTGAATCTAAATTAGCTCTTTTATTATACCATAGAGAGGGGAAGGGTCAAATCATGTCTAGAACCAATAACATCACCCATGCCACAAGATACACACACCTGTACCCACCCTTTCTCAATTCATTGGGCTTTGGAACCCATGTCCCATGCCTAACGAGTGCCGTTCAGTTGAGGGTGAGTCCCTCCATCGGGGTATGCCAGCTACAGTTCTGCTGCCCTCAGTTCACACAACAAGGATAACAATCCTTTATTACTCCTGCCCCAATAACAAGGAGACTGGGGATCCAACACCAGCCACAAGTGATGGTTTGGGTAAGCAATCCCATCATGCTGAGCACCTAGGTAGTGTGGGTGTGTCCATGCAAACAAGATCAGCTCCTGAAGTCTTTTTCCACAGCTCACCACTAGATATCAGGGTAGAGCTCATTCAGACTCTGCTTACACTTGCAACCTCAGTTCTGCAGTTGTCAATGATCATTTGCAGTCACAGCCCTTCTCCGCACCCTCTGTCTGATTCACCCTTTCAAACTCAGTAAGTTTGGGGAGGGGAATCTCAACTATTTTTTTTCAAGCATGCAAAATATATGAACAGCTCATTTATAAGGATTGTATTTGCCACTGCACTGAAGATTTGTCCCCATAAATTATCAGGACTTTTTTTTTTTTAAGAACCACTCACATGTTTCTTGGGTATAGGGGGGAGGGCACTGACTAAATAGGAAGTAAGGGGGTGAAGTATGGCTCCATCCCATAATACTCTGATTAACCCAGTTAACCCTATCGTAATTACTTTTCCCCTCAAATGGCACCATTTCAGCTCCTCCCTCTCACAGCTCTCCCCAAGGTGAGTGATCATTGTTAAGTGGATAAGATGCTTCATGTCAGCAGTACTGACAACCTCAAGAGAGCAAAGACCATGTGTCTGGCTTCCTCAAGAGATCAAAAATTAGCCTGACTCCCCCAAATCAGGAGATTTTTTAAAAAGACTATATTGTGTGTTTTTGGTCTTTTTATTTTTGAACTTCCTCTGCCCATTTGTGTGTGTGACAATTAGTGTTGCCCACTCTCCCAAATTTACTGGGAGTTTTCACACCCCACATCTGCCTATCCCCCAACCAGCAATAAATCCTGTCCCCCATCAGTACAGCCCCAGCCCCCTCGGTCTGGCTCTCACGCCATCAGTTCAGCCCCCAACTCCCATTCCCATCAGACCCGCCTCATTTAGTTCAACACCCCCAGCCTACCACTGCTCCTCCTAGGGTTCTTCATACCCCCCTCATAGGCCTGGGGGGCAGCTCAGGGCTCTTTACTCCCCTCTACCTCTTCCTAGCTGGCTGCTAGAGGCAGGAGGAGCAGAGGTACCAATCTGGCTGTGTTTCTCACAGAAGCGTGGGAGAAGGGAATGGTGCCACACTGGGTTCCAGACTCTTTGCTCATGGAAGAGACTGTGCAGTTTCCAGCAGGGCTGAACTTCGCAAGAAGGCTGGAGCTTCTGCCGTCATCACAAGACGGGCTCCAAAACCCTTTGAAATTCCATCACTTGCGATAAAGTCCCCAGAGTTGGCAATACAGTGTCAGAGTGAAGAGAATTTATCCCTTAATGTCCAGCTTCCCTTCCCTTCCACTGCTTCCTTTTTGTTAACTGGTACATTGCTCCAAACTCCTCTTTGTTAGGGTTGAGAAAATTCAACATTGCATCAGCTAAAAGCAAAGGTTTTACCTTTTTTGTGCAATCAGATAAGACAATTCATCAATTTTTCTTTGCATGTGGAGCTTTGCCCCACATATTTTACACACCCCGGTTATGGGTTTTATTCAGTGGGAAAGTGAAAGATGCTGTTCCTCCTTTTAAGAGTAATTAATGATCAGCCAGTCAGAATTCCCCAATGTTCCTCAGCCCTTATTTTGCTAAGAGGACCAAAGATACAAGTTTTAAAGCAGTGGGGAGTTCAGATTGGCTGTTTATGGCTTCTGTCGTGATTATCTGGCTAGATTGGGCTTTGATGTTGATGTAAAAGCAGTACGTGTCAACTCCCAACAACAAACAGCTGGGACCAAAATTGTTAGAATAATAATATTCCAGACACCTGTTATGCTTCATGGAGTGAAGGGTATGGGAGTTAAAGGGGAAAAGATAAAATGGTTTTTAACTATTCTCTTATTTTCAAATGTATACTGAACAAAAATCTTAGGCTTTAGGTGCAACTGTACTCCAAGCAGGAACTTTTTTTCCCCACTTCAATCCTTGTCCCTTAGAGGATGGTGTTCTGTAGGTGCCAGAGCCAAACTAGCAGATGTAAGCTGGAGCCACTGACTTTTTAATCTATTAAAATTGATTTGGGACCTTTCAGCCAGCTCCTGTTTCAGACCTTTTAGCAGTAGGTCAGTTACGAGGAGACCAGCTGCTTCCTTGGAGGTGCAGAGCACAACTGCTGAGCTGAAAAGTGCCTGTAGTGTGTCTCCAGTCAGTGTTTTAGAAAACAATTACCACATCCCCTGACAGCCTAGGCATGGTGCTCTGCAGTACTTGAGAAATGGCCAGGATGCTTCTAATTAAACTATGACTTACAACAGTCTGGGCTCATAAGAAATAGGAGAAGCAAGAGATATGAATAGTCTAGAAAAACTAAAGAAAAAGAAAAATGTTTAAAACAAAATAGACATTCAAAATAACAAAAAAAGATGTTTATAACCTTTCCCTTACTATCTTCCCTTAGCGTTTCATTATGAACTATTTTTCAAAGTGGAAACATCCTTCTGCATAACCACCCCTCTTCACATATTGGTTTTAGAAAGGATTTTTAAAATTAAATAGCTATTCTCTAACAGCAATATGCCTCCTCAGCATAGGTATTAATAGGTTATTAGTGAACTTAGAACTGAAGAAGCAGTTTGTCTTTGGCTTGTGCTTGACCACACATAAAGAGTGCACCAATGACCTACTAACACATACCGAGCCAAACTCAGAGGTGGTGGGTAACTTATATATTGGTAATTGTGTGTGACCCTATAAATGTTTAGGAGTCAAAATTGTTTAACATACACATCGTTTGGTGGGAGGGAGGGCAGAAAAAGGTGCAAGTTATTCTAATTTACACCCATCTCTGAATTTAGCCCGGTTCATGTTCGTTGCTTTATTAGCTAGGAAGAAGCTACAGTAGTTTTTATTTCTAAGATGGAATGTTCCATTTCAATAGGTGAATTAGGTGTGCTCTCACTTTTGAAATGATATATGATTTATAAGTTACCTAACAGCCAAGATACATTATCCAGTATTGATTTGTTCTGTTCTCACACTTGTTCCACTCACAAGATGACATTGTAATACTTGTACAAAATAACACTTAAGACTGCAGACAGTTGGATCCACACAGGCATCCCTGTGTTTCAGTGATGCTCCCAAGTCAGCCCCAACACAGAATCTGCTGACAGAAAAACAACTGCAGGAGCAGAACATAAGAATTTATATTAATGAATGATCACTGGGAATATTTTAAGAGTATTTTTGTTAATAGATTGCTAGCATCAATAGTATAAGAATTAACTAACAGTTGTGTGCCATGCATTTGTGAAGCGCCTTTCTGTTATAATGAGACTGTACCAGAGCATTTACTATACCACTAGATGGTGCACTAATAGTGGTTATACACATCATGCAGTTATCATGAGATCTTTCATCAGGCATAATATGAAATACGACTTATTTGTATATGTACATATTAACAGAGATTTGAAATAGTGCAGGCCAATAGTACTGAGGAATAGTAGTTTAATTTTCTTAATTTGTAATATATTACTATCACAAATAAAAAACAGCTCCTGTGAGGTAGTTGTGACGTTGTGCAGTCTATATGGTTTTATAAAAACTTGATAATAAGTCAATATAATGTAACTGGGATAGTTTTATAAAAATTTGACAATAAGTGAATATAATGCAACTGGGATATGCTTCGTGCAAAAGGTCTCTTGTAAGGTATCATTACAAAGTGCATAATCTACTAAGTATGATCATCTGATTTGTATAAATGTACCACTCTTGTATCTAAAACTAGAAATATAAAATGTAACTCTGAGGGCCTATTGTAATTATGTAAAGTGTGGGCCATTAATGATGGTTTGGAATCTTAATGACTCCCATTGTCTGCAGATGGCTGTTTACCTGTGAGTCTCCCTGTGTATGTGTGTGCTGGCAAGTGAGTAATGAAGTCTTGCAGTGACATGTGATCATGTCACCTGAACTGGAATCCATCTTTAACCTGGTGCTTTTCCAGTGAGGGGGAGGGAAAACCCAGAGAGACAAAGGGTTCCCGCCTTATGCAAAAGATATATAAAGGGGTGGAAGGGAACAGAGGGGGAGAGGAGCCATCATGGAGAAGCCCCTAGATAACACCTAAGCTGGAACAAAAGCTGTACCAGGGGAAAGAATTGTGCCCAGGCCTGGAAGGTGTCCAGTCTGAGAAAAACTTACTGAAGCATCTCTGAGGGTGAGATTATCTGTATTTAGTTTGATTAGGCATAGATTTGCGCATTTTATTTTATTTTGCTTGTGACTTACTTTGTTCTGTCTGTCACTACTTTGAACCACTTAAATCCTACTGTCTGTATTTAATAAAATCACTTTGTATTTAGTAATTTACTCAGAGTATGTATTAATACCTGGGGGAGCAAACAACTGTGCATATCTCTCTATCTGTGTTATAGAGGGCGAACAATTTATGAGTTTGCCCTGCATAAGCTTTATGCAGGGTAAAACGGATTTATCTGGGTTTAGACCCCATTGGGAGTTGGGCATCTGAGTGCTAAAGACAAGCACACTCCTGTGAGCTGTTTTTGGGTAAACTTGCAGTTTTGGGACAAGTGATTCAGACCCTGGGTCTGTGTTGAAGTGGACTGGAGTGTCTAATTCAGCAAGACAGGGTGCTGGAGTTCTGAGCTGGCAGGGAAAACAGAAGCAGGGGTAGTCTTGGCACATCGGGTGGCAGCTCCCAAGGGGGTTTCTGTGATCCAACCCGTCACAGTAGTATCACAAATGTCTCTGGCTCTGACATGGCACCATTTCCCTTCCTCTCGTTTTTGATCCCATCATAAAACCACACCACACAGCCTTCATGTCTTTGAGTCTAAATATCAGCGAGATTCATAGAGTACTTGATAAGAGAATAAGTGGGTAAATTAAAGAAAATTACTACAAGGCCACTGAATTAAGCCCATGTCATAAAAGATTTTGTTGGAAAGTGTGAAGACAACATTGCTAACAATCAGAGACTATTACAACACATTCATATAACAGAGCATGGGTTCTAACAGAGTATTATTAGTGAATCAGGATAAACTTTGATGCTCAAGATTGCACTCAGCATGGGAGTGTTGTCTCCACATCCATGACCATTTTTAATAAACATTGCTTGCTAGTCATTTAAATTGAGCCTTCAGTTATAATGACCTCACTGCACATTAAGCGGTGGGGTCTATTGTCTGGCATGTTGGAAAAGATGTGTGCCCCTTTAAGGGCTAGAGAGCCAGGGAATAAGTTTCTGCTGCAGTGGCAGAGTAGATCAGCATGGGGATGTGACCCATCTCCCTCCCCAGTTGACCAGAAGAGATGAGGGACTATATAGGTCCATGCTGGGGCAAAGTCCTCTTTTACCTGGACCAGGAGGAGTAGCACCCACCCTACCTGCTATGGCAGTGGTGTGAAATACCAGGTTTTGTCAGGATCCGCAGTGGGCATTATGCTAGTTGCTCCTGTCTGGTGGGAGTTGGGAAGGAATTTTTTCCTCACTGCCAGATTAGCCAAGGAGAAGTGGGCGGGGTTTGCCTTCCCCACAGGAAGTTCAGGGGGCTTAGTTGGGGCTAACATAAAATGGGAGTTAGGCTATGATGGGGCAGCTGTCCAGTGCAGGTACTCCCTAGGGAATGGACACAGTAATCAAATAAAATGGATTGGTAAAGGATTTAAAAGAGGTATTCTTTAAAAAGCAGAAATGGTGGGGGGGGGAGAGGATTTGGGGCTCCTATGACTGGTACAGCAGGGTGACAATCCCCCCTCCTTTATAGCCCCCCCCCGGGGGGGGGAAGAGGGTGAGGTCCCAGTAATGGGTTGGCTGGGGAACAGGATGGATAAGGGGGATGACTGAGAGAAGCCCCCAAATATATATTGAAATAATTATGGAATTACCTGCACTATACACTTATCTGCCAACTACTCCCTGATATTTAAGAATAAAGTTGCAGCCTAAGTAAATTACATATAGTCCAGGGATTGGCAACCTTTGGCACGCAGCTAGCCAGGGTAAGCACCCTAGCCGGCCGGTTTGTTTACCTGCCGCATCCGCAGGTTTGGCTGATCGCGGCTCCCACTGGCCGCAGTTCATCGTTCCATGGCCAGACAATAGTTTTTTTACAGCAACTACAGGTAGATCATCTTTAACTAGTATCTCAGTTTATTAAAGCAAGATTAAATGCTTTACAGGCTTTACATATGCACAGACATCATTTCACTCTTCACTGAAATTAAGCCAAAACTAGAGTTAGTGTTGTCATTAGTTTGAGGGGGAACAGCAGCTGTTTTGCAGCACACCAAACCACTAAACAACAGATTAATCACAGAAAGTGAAGAATTGTTCATATCCAATTTCAAATGCATGACAAATTAGGTAGGCAGAATGTTGTTACGCAAGTCAAAATTTAATATCACTGAGAAACCATGGCACCTTTAATGCCAAGTACTCAGGACCTTGATATTCATCCAATGGCATGTTGACCTCAGTATCATGTTGGGGTATTGATTCTTTATTGTCTCAGAGAAGAGAGTCACCTGCTGAATCACCAATAAAGCTTCTTGTAGAACCCTGGGTTATTCCTTGGTAGTCCCTCATCACTACTTAACTTCTGAGATCTGATGCAATTACAGTATTATGCCTTAATAGATCACACCAAAGGACGATAAGAATCAGATACATGAGAAAGAAGGCAAAAGATCTCTGATATTTCCATTTAAGGAACTGCCAGTCTGACACTGACCCAGAATCCATTGGGTGTAAATGTTTTATGGGGCAGGGAACATTTCTTCTTCTGTTTGTGAAGTACTCTGAACAATCCTGTGCTACTGTAATGCACACACAAAACAGAACAATGATAATAATTAAGCTGAGTTTTAACTCTTATTTTCCTGGTGAAAAAATCCTGCAAAGCCCCAAGAATCTTCAACTTCCATCAGGAGCACACAGAGGTTTTTGGGGGCCCGGGGCAAAATCTGAAACTGAAGTTCACCCACCTTTCCAAAACAATTACCATGGAGATAAAAGAGTTTAAGAATACTATTGAAAACTTTAAAGCTGATTTATTATCACAAGAGACAAATCACATCATGTTTATCTTTCTTGCTTTTTTTTTTTAAGTAAAAAAAACTTTTATGACACTGTCATAATTTAGGTTCCTTGCAAGATCATGCCCTGTTGACAGCATCAATAAGGATTATACATGTTTTTGGGCCATGGCAGATTGGAGGCAGGTTTTTCTTTTTGGTTTTCTTCAGGGCTAACTTGCTAAAGAAGCACTCCCTTGCAGAAACTGCAATAGGTATCAAAATGAAAATCCTTAGAGTGATGCAGGTCTGTGGGAAAAGATTCTGTAGTCTCTTTTCATAAGTCTTGCCTAACAACTTAATTGAAGTCACTTTTCACTTTTCCAATTAGCGTGTCGCTCAGTTTGTTTAAAAGGCAAGTTTCTTCAACAAAATCCTGTTCCCAAGGTTTGGACAAAGTGTTGATTGTTGAATGTAAAATTGTTATGGGTGAGCATGAAAAGGATGAGTTTGGTGATGTGTTTGGGGTGGATATCTGAGGGTTGTCCATTATCTTGTAAATACTGAGGGGGGCACTATGCCATCATTTTGTGGCATGTTGTTGTATAGGGAGATGACATCCATGGTGGGCAGGGTGGCATTTTGAGGGAGGTTGTTAATGTCGCGGAGTTTGTGGATGAAGTCAGTTGTGTCCTGACTCTTCTTGTCATTTCATATAGAAGCATGTTTAGAGCAACATAAAAAACATAAACCCTGAACTTGGTTTCTTGGTTTTCATGGTCATACATGGTGGACCTGTCTTCATCAGGGAATGCTTTCCTCTTTCTGATTCTTTTCTTCTTAAAATCTTGTTCAAGGCCCAGGCCAGCTGCTACAAGTTTTGACACATGAAGAATCAAAGGCCAAGATTCTCAAAGACACTCTGTTTCATTTAGAAGTGATTTTATCAGCCAGGAGTCCAAGGAGATTCTAATGAACCCAGGAAGCTGAGTAGCCCATACCATCTCCTCAGCTGCCCCGGAACCTGCACGGGGCATAATAAAAAGCAAAAATTTCCCCCGCCAAACCCACAACCAGGGTCCAGCGGCAGCAGCTGCAAAAGGGGAGGCTGAGCCTCCCCTGGCTTATTATACCTGCCACCCAGGATTTTAACCATTCAGACAAACAGTTAATTTTGTTGCATAAAGCCACAGACAAGTCAAGTTCTTCCTTTAATTTCACCAAAAGCTTGTAGAATTTCCCTCACTCTTTTTGCTAATGGTTTCACTGCTTCAGTTCTTGCACCCAACCAAGTTTACGAGTTTATTTAAGCTGGAGCACCTTGCAGAGCTCATTAATAAATAAAGGTTCATGCTATTCAAGAACTGTGATGGTCTCCACACAGGCTACACAGAAAGGCCCTCCATCCCACATGGAGTCCATCAGACTATTATAAGCATTTTCCCCATTTTATTAATCTTTCGAATTAATATATATGCAGTGGCTGCAGAGCATCATATAAAGTGGAGTGGAGCTTGGTGCCTTCCCCAATCATACCACCACCATCCCCCACCTGTCCTTCCTCTTCCTCTCTTAGCTGCACCTCATCCCACCAGTTGCCTAATCCCCCAACCCATGAGCCTTTATGCCCCACCCCTCCAAGGAACCTCCGCCTTTGAGGAACCCCCCCCCCCCCCGCTTACTGTCCCCTCCTAAGAACCCCTGCCTCTCCCACCCTGCTCCTTACCTTACCATACCCCCCTGCTGGCAAGCCTCACCCTGGGGTGACAAGTCTGACCAGCTTCGCAGCCAGTCCCCAGTGCTGACAGGAGCCTCTGTGGTTTTTGCAGCTGGCAGGTGAGAGTCTGGCACATAGCACACTGCAAACACTGTAACTTTAGTGGTGGTGTGACACCATGATGTGGTTGGTCGCACTGCCACTCACTCAAATTTAGCCCCGCCATCATGATCATCACTTGAGTGGCATTGGGACTCCACATGCTAAGTCACAAAGCCACATTATAACCTGACCAGGCCAAAAAGCATTTGGGCCATGGCCCTTGTGGCCCACCGTGGCTCTGCAGCCTATGAAATGTATATTAGGGTTGTGTACAGTAGACATGTTTAATCTAATAATCGTATTGCTCCAGGGACTTGGGAGCCCTCTCAAGTGGGCCCTCACTTCTGCCCTCTTCCCCCAGCCAGATGGCCCTGACTTCTATTCAAGTTATTCCCTTTGAATAGTATTTCTATTTTCATTCTGTCCTCAGTGGATGTAGTGTAATTCTCCTGCTCTTCTCATAGCCTAGCTTATAAGGTTAAAAACGTATATTTTGATTCACAATAGCACAAAAGGTTAAATGTTGTTACCCTTTTTGGCCCAAGTGTTTGGCCAACATTTGGGATCTTCTGAGTTGTTTCTGTTAGGAAGAGAAATTAATGATAGAGTCAAATATTTCATGAGTGCAATCCTACTTAGTTACAAAGAATGTGTGCAAAGTCCTGTTCTCCAGAACACAGTAGGGCTCTGCCTTTGGCTTTGCCCTCCCCCCACAGGGTGGCGGGGCTTGGATGGACTCAGGCTTTGGTCCCCCCTCCTGGAGTCATATAGTAATCTTTGTTGTCAGAAGGGGATCACGGTGCAATGAAGTTCGAGAACCCCTGCTCTAGATCAAAGACACCCGCCTTCCAGCATAACAACATTCTTCTGGGGCTTCCTTTATAATAGGATAGGGTTTCAAGGCTTTTAAAAAACACAATACCTACTTTACAGTTGTGAACTGCAACAAAAATGCTCACAAACAAATGACTAAAATTATGGATCAGGGATTTTTTAATTAGGATTTTTATCAAAATGTTAGGTCATTGATACAGCATACGGGGGCTGTGTCTTCTTGTATGTTTGGAAAGTACATTACATATTATGAGTGCTACGACTAAAAAAGTCATAGGGCATTAAGTGAGCTGAAGCTGGGTTAAAACAATGAGATTGTAATAGCTTCAAAAGCTAGGACAGCCTGAATTTTTCTGGTAATTGCAATTCACATTAACCTCTACTTGAATGTTACTCAGCGCACCAGGGAGTTATTTGTATGGTCTCCTACCACAGTATGTCCCTGCAGGATTTTGAACTCTTCTTGATCAGTGGAAAATTCTATGTCCTTGCGTAAACTCTAGTTCTGCTTTCCTTTGGTTCAGTACTACTCCGTACTATGCTAGTTAGAAATTTGCAAACAATGCCCTCACAGACTGGAATAATTCCAAACCATTTAGCAAGCTTTTTAGTCAATCTTCCTTTGTATAATGAATAAAGAATGCAAATGTAACAACTATTCACAAAAGCAATATTGTGAGACAGTGATGGCTTAAGTGCTGATGCGATCCATTGTTCAGAGCACAGTGTAACATGTTTTATAGGGAAGTTGTTTGGTTTTTGTCAGTGAGTTTCCTTACATCTTTCAAGAAAGAGACTTCTATATAGGTACTGAAGCCTATAGAGAACACAGTACTACAACTACAATATAAGAGATTTAAACTGAGATTAGTTGGATAAATATACGAAAATTAATGAAAATCCAGTGAAGAGATTAGCTGGACAAATATACAAAAATCTGTGAAAGTTTGTCAAGTTTATTTGCTCACTGAAATAATGCTAATCTGGTTGAGTTCACTGTGGGTAAATGTAACATGTAATACTGTACATTGTAATTTAGCATAATAAACTTGGATGAACAGGTACCATCTAAAGCACTACGATGAAGGAGTAAGATACAGCATGGTAACAAAATGTGAAGATTAAACCTGGTTGGGAGGAAAGAGGGAGACATTTTCACAATTTCCCACCACCTTTTTAAAAAATGCTACCCTCTGTCATTGATCCAAAAATGAGGATTTTTTTGTCATTTTTTAATTATTTTAATTAACATTAATTCTCATTAATTATTTAGTATTATTTTTTCAAAATTCTAAATGTGGATACGATGAGTAAAGGGAAACAAATGTCTGCCTAACAAGAACAACGGTGGACCCAATCACATCTTCTTATGCAAGCAATCCCAGGAAGGATAGTCTTGTGATTAGGGCACTGGATCTTGAGGAGGTTCTTTGTTTCCTATGTGCCTCAGTCCCCCATCAGTAAAATGGGGATATTATTTCCTTTCTCCCAACCTTGGTCTTTTCCCCCCCTCTATTTACACTGTAATCTCCTTGGGGCAGGGAATCACTCTTATTCTTTTTCTAAATAGGGCATAGCACAATGGGGCCTTGTTCTTGATCAGGACCTCAACCATACTATTATGACTGATGGCAAAGGAAGAGGAAGGGGCTTTGAGGGAAGAAACTCTGCTAAATAATGTTTTAGTTAAATATCACTTTGTCATTGTTTTCCCTTTCTTTTATAATTACTTCCTATTGTGGGCTAATCTTACTCATGTCTGTAAATCAACTGTGTAGCCTATAGGGCTAGCTTGCCTTTATTATATTTACTGCCTTGCCTTTATTATATTCTGCCTTCATTATATTCAGCTGTAATGCAAGGAAACTGAAGGCCTGTAAAACTTTTAGCTTAAGGAAGTTAGCATAGTTTGCATAAGTGTGGTTAAGTGGGTCTGTAACCTTTGGCATAGATAAATGGTTTAACGGTTACCTTTAGATTTTAGGAACTAAGGATAGTTTGCTCAATCGGTAGGAGCTAGAATTTACCAGTAAATGCTACTGTAAGGAACCTGGAAGTAATAGCCACAATTCTGTGTAAGCAAGAAGTGACAGGTATGACAATGAGCTAAGATGGTATTTAGACATATCAATATGTTAACCTATAGAATAAGTACATCTCAACATTATGTGAGTGAGGAAGCTAGATTTGGGCATGGTGGGTTGGACAGTAGCTCAGGCACTATAATAGGACCACCTACCACGTGGAGGAGGCTTTTTTGCAGTTCTCCATCTTTTGCTGTGCACTTTCTACCATCTGACCCTTCAACTCATTGAGGAACTTGGGCCATTGGAATCACTGGTATGCCAGAGACAGGGCAGGTCCTTTGTCTCTTCTTTCCAGGTCCTCAAGGAAGGGTGTGAGTATGCAGATCTAAGAGCTTATGCAAAGAATGAAACCACAGAGAGCCTCAGTACTGTATTCCTCTTATCTTTTGATGAGGCTTGGAGCTTTTCTGTCTTTGTCCATTGTTCTATTAAAGATATCTAAGGCTTTACTTTGTCCTCAGTGTGTGTCCTTGCCATCCACCCCAAGGCTCCCCACAAGATATTGAGCTCTGTAGTTTTAGTTCTGTGTAGCTGGATTCTGGGGCAGTCAGGTCAACTGGCCATCAGTACAAACATTATTAACCTCTAAAAGGGTCAGGCAACAACTGAACTCAAAGGGACTGTTACAGTGCTATAAAAATTAGGAGACTATGGCAACACTTGGATCAGTAAAAGAAGGTGAGTTTAATCCATAGTTAGACTGTAAGCTCTTTGGGACAGAGGCTGTTGTTCGTTCCGTGTTTACGGCACCTAACACAGTGGGGTCCTAGTCAGTGATTGGGGTTCAAAGGTGCTATGGTAATTGAAATATTATTATAATTATTATTATTTCTTTCTTTCTTTCTTTCTTTCTTTCTTTCATTCATTCGAGGATAAGACTTGTACTGCTACTGTAACTCCTACTGATTTTCACGCTATCCATTGCAAGAATGGTTACAGTTGTATTTTACATTAGTTCAGTTCTGCACAAACTGTAACTTCTGCCTTCAGCCACTAGCAAGCGCTGGTAATATATACTCCCCTACGCCTTCTGACAATCAGAAAAACACTGAGTGAGGCTGCTTCATTCTTCAAGGAGGAGAAAGGATTTTTGTAATGCATTAAGTTCCTTTAGCTGTGAACATACATGTCTTTGACAAAATGGGTTTTCGGTACCAACAGTATTTTTATTTTAATGTCTCAATTGTTTTTTAACTGCTTCACTCTTTGAACTAATGTCATTTTTTCCTGTAACACAACAATTATTTTATTTTCTTCTCCTCTCTCTGGAGCCATCTTCCTACATTTGCTTTTCAACTCCTGAAACTTGAAGGTGAGTTACTGTCCTTATTCTCCCCTTCCCTCACATGATACATGCTGTTACCTTCTCTTCTAATGAGAGAACATCACAGAACCAGACTGGATTGCAAACTATACCCACTTTCCTCCATCAAATCCCTGGCATCTCAAAGTAGTATACATATAGAAGCAGAAAGAGAGAGAAATGACTATCTATATACAACTTCCTAGGGTAGCAGGGTTTGATGTGATCAAAAGACAAACCACTAACATTTAATGTCCAAACACAACTACTTCCTGGAATGCAGGAAGCCTGAACAGACCAGTAAAAAGATTCCAAGTTCTTCAATATCGTTTTAAAAAAAAACTAACAGCCAATTATTTACTATTATATTCCCAGAAACTTTCCTTTCTCCCAAGAAGTGAAGTAAGAATGTGCTAAATGGGCTTCCCAAACTTTCCTTCATACAAACAGCAGAGCTGTGGCTGTTCATATCATTAGAAACAATGAGGAGTCCTTTGCTGATATAGACTAACACGGCTACCACTCGGCAACCTGTTCCAGTATATAAATAGCTGGTACCTTTGTATTAGTTGAGGCATCCACAAATACAATGTACATGATCATGGGAGGCATCTACAATCCCAGCAGAATTCTCACCAACATTTTCTAGAAAACAGAATAGATAATAGCCCACTAACGGAATGTTTTGGTAGGTACTAGAATAATATTGTGGACCGATTTACAGACCACTCCAAAACCCCTCCAGAAAGAATTACTCCTTCTCCTCATTGACACATCATGGGAATCTGTGAACTTGATAACTTCCCGCTAATAAGCAATCTGATACCAGCCCGTCAATCATTATTTAACTATGTCATTGGTTGGGCAAGTTCTGAGCCAAGACTTCAATTTTTCTGCTAAATTCTGTTCATTTTGTCCCTGGGGCCTAATTAAGTCCTATGCCTGGGACCTCAGTCCCTTAAGTCAAGCAAGTACATCAGGAGATAAGCTTTTTCACTTAAAAAAAAAAGTAATTTTCATGGGTGCAGAGAAAGGCTTAGACCAAGTATAACCGATATTGTAGAGTATGTCTGAATCTGCAGACAGCCTGAACCGAAATCTCAAAGAGGTATGAACTACCCCACTCATCTTCATGGGATATCAATTCTAACTCTACCTTTCTGGGGGCCTCTGCCAAACACACCCTTGCAGAGGACTCTGAATGGCAGGAGAAAGAGAAGGAAAATGCAGTGGACCCAGCCCTCTCACTCAGATACATTCCTGCTGCTGGAGTAAAAATTGGGTGCGGCTGGTGGTATCCGTACAGAGAAGGGGAACCCATACTGTTTCCCCTGCTTCTTGGGCACAAGAGGAAGCCCTCTGCCAACACCAGTCCAAGCAGGGGCAATGGCATAGGGTGCAATGGTGGGGCCCTGGGTGAAGGGCCATAGAGGACTTCACAATGCCTTAATCTGGCACTCTTTGTTATCTCATCTTCCCACCTTCCTGGATTCTGTCTGCTTTGTACACTAGTTGTGTCCTGTCTGATACCTAGACGGTAAGCTCTCTGGGGCAGGAACTGTCTTCTTTGTTATTTATCTGACCAGTGCCAAACACAATAGTTCCCGATCCTTCATTGGGATCTCAGGTGCTATCGTAATAGAAATAAACAACACCACCATAATAATCTCTGGCCAATCAGCCACATCCAACAAAAGGGTGACAAGCTGGGTTATGCCTGGGTTGGACAGAGGCTTGGACCAGCTGCAGGTAGCCAAAAGCCAGCCTTCCGTAAGGGAATGAATGACTTATCTCTGCCAGTTCATCTCCAGGGACTGCAGGCAAGCTGGATGAATACTGTACTTCAAAACATTCCCCCAGGAATAGTTACTCATACAAACTTGCATTTGGGTCTAGAACACTCAGAGTTGCATCTGTAGCTTTACAAGGCATATCAGAAATGGGTAGGATCACCCATGGATTTGTTGAGGTGCCACATGGAGTCTGCCTGCTGCAATCGAGTATTACCTTTCCTATGGTCTCTTCGGAGAGCGGTTTCTCTCTTTCCATGGCAATCGTAACCCAAAGCCACTTCTTAGACAGCCTTCCAATGCCCGTCTCATTACCACACACAATGCTTTGGGGTACTCACTCTTTTAAGACAGGCATTGCCACATCAGCCTGTACTAGAGGATTTAGGCCAGTGGTTTTCAACCTTTTTTCATTTGCAGACCCCTACAAAATTTTGAATAGAGGTGCAGACCCCTTTAGAAATCTTAGACATAGTTTGCGGACCACAGGTTGAAAGCCACTGACTTAGGGCATCTGTCTGTGGCATTGAGGGTGCTTTTAACAGGCTGGTAAGCCATTTTCAGACACCAGGGTGTTAACCTGTATTTCTCTTCTTTTCTCATTTTTGTATGCAATGTTGATCCCAGGATTTTAGAGCTCTGTGTAAGCTCGAAAACTTGTCTCTCGCACCAAGAGAAGCTGGACCAGTGAAAGATATTACCTCACCCACCTTGTCTCTTCTTATCTTGGCAGAAGTTATTCCATGGGATGATGCAAGTCTTGCACTGCATGGATTGTAGGGTATAACATAATGCACTGGGTCAGAACAGGGCAGCCAGAATGGAATCAAGAGACAACTTGGATTTGAATGGACTTTGGCAATTTCAGGTAAGATGGGGCCAGCTCATAACATTCAAGCTTTATATGAGGAGCTCTCTTCTGACTTCTCTCCCCATCATTTATAGAAGTAGTAACAATTTAGTAGTTGAATCAGATTTAGGGGTGTCAATAAAGTGAAATAGGATAGAACTACACACAGGCATCTTTCCCTTTGTCCCAATTTATTGTGATTTTATTCTAGATTTAATCTAGATTTAGGAGGTGTCCCTAAGTATCTTTTCTCATCAGCCCTGCCTGATATTGTTTTAAACGCAGAAAAATAACTAAAGTGTTTAGCCAGTTTCTCCCTCAGAAAGTCTGCACCTTCATAGGGATCACAAAATAAACCTCGATTATTCCCCTTAATCCAATAGTGAGAAGAATATAAAACTCTAAATTCTCTATTGATATGTTTTATTTCTGGTTGAAAGAACCAGAACTTTTTCCTATAGGTTATACTTGCTCGAGTCACATCAGAGAGCACTAAAACTTTATACCCTTAATTAAACTACAGCATCGCTGTCTGGTTTGTTAATCTTAAAAATCCAGTCACAATCAGATGACACTACAGAAGACAAAATAAAATTATTCTTTAAAAAAATGGACTAACCCTTGCCAAGCTGGATCAACTTCAGACAGTAAATCCACCTGTGCTGACCTGCATTGTTGGGGTAGATTGCTTTGAAAGCCTTGTTAAAAGGCTTTTGCTGTCAGTGGAAAGATTTCTCATTGATTGCTAGTACTTCTTCAAGTGAACTGTTAGACATCTCTAGAGGCAACTTATTACTGACCTCCCCCAAATACCTGTGATGGTTTTCCAAATGTTCTCAATCTCTCTCTTTTGAGGGTTCATTATTGAATTCACTGAAACTCTATACTGGTACAAGGGTCCATCCACATGGTTCTGATTGTGGGATAAGGGCCTTAAGCTCCAGTCTTGAGATGCGATGCCTGTAGGTGGACCCCTGGGCTCTGGAGAACCCCAGTGAATTCCGTGGAGCTCTGCACTTACAGTCTTCAATGGCTCTGCCCACATGCAACTAGCTACAAGATCGGGGCCTTGGTTTGTTCTTATGTAGAAGAATTAGGAGGATGTGTTACTTGTTTTTTTTCCCAAAAATGTACAGTATTTTTGTAGATTTTTACAACTCCTGAACTTTGCCCCAAGAAACCAGCTATATACTGACACCAGCTTCTGCTTTACTCAAAGGACAACAGACACAGGATCTAAAAATAGACCATTAGACTGTTAGACTAAAACTATTAGAAGTTTCTGTTTCTTGAACTTGTCAGGAAGCTGAGGGGCACAGTCTATGGGTCCAAATTCCTCATGGCAGCAGGAAGCATGGACTGGGATAATTTGCAGGATGGGATTGGGGCAAGAAAAGGAGACAATTTCCTCAGAAAAAGAAAGTAATACAGCAAGAAATTGTATTACTTTTTCTATGGAGCCCTTGCTATAATAGGGATACCTGGGGCAGTTTAGGCTTGATTACACTAGAGAGAGACGAAGATTTGGATTGGTTCTTATTTTATCTGAACCAGCTGGCTCTGCTCTAGTCGGGACATGATTTTGTTATTCACTCAGAGACAGAACTGTGCATCATTTTTCACATGAAAAATATTCATCTAAAAATGGCTTTTACAAACAAAACACTTTGAGCAAAAAAGATTTCCCAGAACATTATTTAATCAAAGTTGTTCTCTCTAGAGTTTGTTTGCTGGGGGAAGGGGGGGTAGGGTGACCAGATGTCCCGATTTTATAGGGACAGTCCCGATTTTGGGGACTTTTTCTTATATAGGCACCTATTACCCCCTACCCCTGTCCCGATTTTTTACACTTGCTGTCTGGTCACCCTAAAGGGGGGGAATAGTTTGCAGTAAAGCTGGTTGTATTGTTTCTGTCAAAACCCTTTTTTGAACAGATAATTGGGTTTTAGGTGCAATGGCAATTTCCATGGAGAGTTTCTGACTCACTTTTGTTTTTTCAGTAAAGAGACAACATTGTCCATTGACATTTTTGATACAAATAATTTTTTCCCTTCATTTTTGTTGAAATTTTCTGCAAGGAAAAAAAATCTGACCAGCCTTAGTTCTCAAGAAGCAACACAAAATCATGATTTTGATTTTTTTTTAAAAATCACTAAAACATTGCAGAAAGAATTTCTGAAAATGGAAGCCTGCAAAATGAAAACAATGTCGAAAATATTCATGAAATCATTTTCCTGTTTTGCAACCAGCACTGCTAAGAGACCAGGACATGGCTAAGGGGAACCAAGGTTTCTCCTACTGCTATTCACACTGCTATGAAGTAATTTTCAGTATCATAATAACTGTTGCCAAACTGCAAGGCATGATGTGCAGTACTGCGCTTCACCTATGGTAGTAGAGAAGGTGGATGCATGAAACGAGATCAAAGTGAAGAAGCACCTTGTGAGTAACATGAGGGATGGGAAGAATGACAGCAAAGTTTCTACAGTGAGTATATCTATACAGCAAGCATGGGGTATAACTGCAACTTGAGTAGACATACCAGAGCTAGCTTTAATCTATCTAGCTTGGGTACCAAAGCAGTGACGCCATGGCAACATGGGTTTCAATGCGAGTTGTACAAGCCCACTCAGAACCTGGGTAATTACTCACAGGGCTAGCCCATGCTGAAGCACATGCTGCCATGTCTTCCCTACTCTGATACCGAAACTAGATAGATTAAAGCTAGTTTGAGTATATATATACAAGCTGCATTCACACCCTCTGATTGCAATTTAGACACATCCTAAGTCTCATGGTATCAGAGGCCTCTTAAAAGTAGGTGCCAGATTCATAGTGTTAGAGACCTCTTATGTGTAGTTGCCAGTCTACAGTCACAGGTCACTTGTCCATATGGACATTCTTGCTATAATAAATCTCTATATCACCTCTTCTTTGAGACGGTTCGTTTTGTATATATCTATATTTTCCTACCCAATCCACCACTCACTGTACTCTTCTACAAAGAGAAACCTTGAATCCCGTTCAAGCTTTTCCTTCCCAAACAAGGCCTTTTCATAAACTATTCATATATTACACAAGGCTAATTCTTCTGAGTCCAGCTACATTAAATTGTATACAATCTAACGATGTCCCTTAAAACAAAATTTTCATTCACCGTGGTTCTCTTTCTATTGTACAGTAAAACTGCACCTGTACTTTGAAGTTTGAAAGGGTTTGGTAAACTTTAGTCTAAAAGATCTCGCATAGTCCAGTTTCTTAATCAAACAAATTCATATAAACTCTAAGGGCAGGATTATCCACTGCCTTACACCTTGTATAGTCCTTTACACTCGGGCAAAGTGGGAGCAAAGTGCTGCTGTCACCAGTGGAGAATCAGGCCATGAATATGTACCAGAGTTTTGGGTGCTTATCCATATTAAATCAACCTCTTTGGGGTTCACCAATCACTTGTCACGATGTAATTATTTTAAATACAAAATGGTAAATTTCTTCTGTGCTCTTGAACATTATTATTTACTTGCATTGCAGTAGCATCTGGAAGCCTGAATTGGGGGAGGGACCTCCCTTGTGATAGGTACTGTACCAACATGAAGTACAACAGTTGCCATAACCTACAATGATCAGGTCACCTAAGTACAGCCCTTCCTCTCATGTTTGTATGTGTATCTTGTTGTAGGAGCAACAGTGATCTGTATGCTATGTATAACCTGTATGCTCAAAAGGTCTGTTACACCTTCTTTCCCCTCCCTCCCCCCCCACTTTTGTCTCTTCTCCCTCTTTGAATACCTGTGAAGTGGCTTTCCCCCTCCCCCCTCCGTCCTGGAATGCTTGTGGGATGAATGGGCTGCTTGAACAGCTGGAAGATCAGAAGAGCTCCCAGGTAGACAAGTATCAGAGGGGTAGCCGTGTTAGTCTGGATCTGTAAAAAGCAACAGAGAGTCCTGTGGCACCTTTAAGACTAACAGATGTATTGGAGCATAAGCTTTCGTGCTCCAATACATCTGTTAGTCTTAAAGGTTCACCATTCATGATGACACAGCTGCATTCATGTCTCACTGAATTCAAAAACCGCAGGAAGCTGCAACAAGCAGCAATTCCAATTTTTCAGTATATGAAAAATTTCAATCACTAGTTTGATACTGTCAATTAAAGGGCTATTTTTAAAAAACCCTTTTACAATTTCAACCAGCTCCACCCAGCTGGTTCTGGTTTGACATTTCATAGATTCATAGAGTTTAAGGACAGAAGGGACCATTAGATCATCTATCTAGTCAGGCCCCTTGTATAACACAGGTCATACGTTTCACCCAATTCCCCTGTATTGAGCCCAATCACTTGTATTTGACTTCAGCATAACTCGTGTTGGCTAAGGCTTAAAGAAAGATATCCAGTCTTCATCTGAAAACATCAAGAAATTGAGAATCCCCCATTTCCATTGGTAGTTTATTCCAGTGGTTAAATCATTGTCACTGTTTAAAATTTGTGCCTTATTTCTAATTTGAATTTGTTTGGCTTCAGCTTCCAGCCATTAGTTCTTATTATGCTTTTCTCTTCAAGATTAAAAAGCCCATTAGTACCCGGTATTTTCTTCCCATGAAGGTCCTTACCCACTGTAATCAAGTCATTTCTCAGTCTTCTTTTTCATAAGCTAAACAGACTGAGCTCTTTAATAGGCTCTTCCTATAAGGCATTTTCTCCAGCCTTTGAATCATTTTTGTGGCTGTCTTCTGCCCCCTCTTCTCTGACACTTTTAAAAGTGTGGACACCAGAACTGTATGCATGCAGTATTCCAGCATTGGTCTCACCACTGCTGTATACAGAGGAAAATCACCTCCCTACTCCTACTCCCCTGTTTATGCATCCAAGGATCACATTAGCCATTTTTGTCCCAGCATCGCACTGAGAGCTCAACATTGAGTTGCTTGTCCACTATGACCCCTAAATCCTTATCAAAGTCACTACTTTCCAGGTGACCATAGCCAGTGTAAAAAATTGGGACAGGGTGGGCGGTAATAGGCACCTATATAAGAAAAAGCCCTGAATATCGGGACTGTCTCTATAAAATTGGGACATCTGGTCACCCTATTTCCAGTATACAGTCCCCTATTCTTTAGGTATGGCCTGTGTTCCTCATTCCTAGATGTATAAATTTGCATTTGCCTGTATTAAAAATGTGTTTGGTTAAAGGGCCCGTGTTACCAACTGATACAGATTGCTCAGTATAACTGTCCTGACATCTTTATTTACTACTTCACCAATCTTTGGGTCAGCTGCAAATTTTATCAGCCATGATTTTGTCTTTACTTCCAGAACACTGTTGAATGTTCTGTTTGTTCACATCTCTGTGAGCAGCATGTGGCTCAAACCCTTGGCTGTATGATAAGACTCCCTGTTTGAACTCAGAGACTAATCTCTCTATGTCAGCAAAAGGATGGAGCTAAGCAGCAAGGTTTAGCATATATGTCAGTTGCCAGGTAAACAGAGGGGCAAACAGGACAGTTTCAGAGGAGTTTGGAGATGGAGTGTTCCTTCTACCTAGATATGGCTCTGCACCAGAGAGTGGATATGGATGATGAGGGAACCACTGCTGCAGCCTGCCTTGGATAAGCTATGTTTTCCTTTCTGCCATAAGACAGAAGAGTTTTCTGGTGTATGAAGTGTAAGTTGGTGGCCATACTGGAGAAGAACATATGTGGTTTGGAAGCATAAATATCAACACTGTGCAGCATCCCAGAAACTGAAGACTTTCTGGGCATCCAGATTCAGAAATCCCTGCTACAGGCACCACAAAGGAAGGATGGATGATAAGAGAACTAGAGGAAGTTGAAACCAAAGAATCCAACTAGTAATTTGTGACCAAGAGGGCAAAGGGGAATCCCTGCAACACCAATGCAGGGTCCAACCACCGCGCCAGTGATGCCCGGATGTGGTCTGGCACCTGGACTACCAGGTCCAGGTCGTGCCTGTTGTGGATGTAGACCGACGCCAACCACGCCTGCTCGGAAACGGTTCTCCAGAAGGAATGCATGAAATCGAGAACCGCCCCGATAAACTTATCCATTGCACTGGTATGAGGGTTGATTTATTTTCATTTACTAACAAGCCCAGGTCACAGCATGTGGACCGCAGCAGATGGAGGCTGCTCTGCACTTGATCTGCTATGTGTCTGACAATTTTATTCTTTACTATTGTTTCAATTAATTTGCTCGGTACTGACGTTAGACTTACCAGTCTGTAATTGCCGGGATCACCTCTAGAGCCCTTTTTAAATATTGGCATTACATTAGGTATCTTCCAGTCCTTGGGTACAGAAGCTGATTTAAAGGACAGGTTACAAACCGTAGTTAATAATTCCGCAATTTCACATTTGAGTTCTTTCAGAACTCTTGGGTGAATGCCATCTGGTCCCGGTGACTTGTTACTGTTAAGTTTATCAATTAATTCCAAAACCTCCTCTAGTGACACTTCAATCTGTGACAATTCCTCCGATTTGTCACCTACAAAGGACGGCTCAGGTTTGGGAATCTCCCTAACATCCTCAGCCATGAAGACTGAAGCAAAGAATTCATTTAGTTTCTCCGCAATGACTTTATCATCTGTAAGTGCTCCTTTTGCATCTCAATCATCCAGGGGCCCCACTGGTTATTTAGCAGGCTTCCTGCTTCTGATGTACTTAAAAAACATTTTGTTATTACCTTTTGAGTTTTTGGCTAGCTGTTCTTCAAACTCCTTTTTGGCTTTTCTTATTACATTTTTACACTCAATTTGGCAGTGTTTATGCTCTTTTCTATTTACCTCACTAAGATTTGACTTCCACTTTTTAAAAGATGTCTTTTTATCTCTCACTGCTTCTTTTACATGGTTGTTAATCCATGGTGGCTCTTTTTTAGTTCTTTTACTGTGTTTTTTAATTTGGGGTATACTTTTAAGTTGGGCCTCTATTATGGTGTCTTTGAAAAGTGTCCATGCAGCTTGCAGGGATTTCACTCTAGTCACTGTACCTTTTAATTTCTGTTTAACCTCCTCATTTTTGCATAGTTCCCCTTTCTGAAATTAAATGCCACAGTGTTGGGCTGTTGAGGTGTTCTTCCCACCACAGGAATGTTAAATGTTATTATATTATGGTCACTATTTCCAAGCGGTCCTGTTATACTTACCTCTTGGACCAGATCCTGCGCTCCACTCAGGACTAAATCAAGAATTGCCTCTCCCCTTGTGGGTTCCTGTACCAGCTGCTCCAAGAAGCAGTCATTTATAGTATCAAGAAATTTTGTCTCTGCATTTCGTCCTGAGGTGACATGTACCCAGTCAATATGGGGATAATTGAAATCCCCCACTATTATTGAGTTCTTTATTTTGATAGCCTCTCTAATCTCCCTTAGTATTTCATTGTCACTATCACTGTCTTGGTCAGGTGGTCAATAATAGATCCCTACTATTATATTCTTATTAGAGCATGGAATTACTATCCATAGAGATTCTATGGAACATGTGGTTTCATTTAAGATTTTTATTTCATTTGATTCTACATTTTCTTTCACATATAGTGCCACTCCCCTCCACCCCCGCACGACCTGTTCTGTCCTTCCAATATATTTTGTACCCCGGAATGATTGTGTCCCACTGATTGTCCTCACTCCACCAGGAGTGCCTATTATATCAATATCCTCCTTTAACATCAGGCACTCTAGTTCACCCATCTTATTATTTAGACTTCTAGCATATGTGTACAAGCACTTTAAAAACTTGTCACTGTTTATTTGTCTGCCCTTTTCTGATGTGTCAGATTCTTTTTTATGTGAATGTTTCTCGTCTGATTTGGCCCATACTTTATCATCTTCCATCCTCTCCTCCTGACCAAAACCTAGAGAATCTCTATCAATAGAGTGTCAAGTATCAGACATGCGTCTGACGAAGTGGGTATTCACCCACAAAAGCTTATGCTCCAATACATCTGTTAGTCTTAAAGGTGCCACAGGACTCTCTGTTGCTTTCTATCAATAGACTCTCCTCTAAGAGAAGTCTCTGTCCGATCCACGTGCTCCTCTGCAGCAATCGGCTTTCCCCCATCTCTTAGTTTAAAAACTGCTCTGCAACCTTTTTAATGTTAAGTGCCAGCAGTCTGGATCCACTTTGGTTTAGGTAGAGCTCATCCTTCCTGTATAGGCTTTCCCTATCTCAAAAGTTTCCTGAGTTCCTAATAAATCTAAATCCCTCCTCTCTACACCATCATCTCATCCACGCATTTGAGTTTCTGAAGCTCTGCCTGCCTACCTGGCCCTGCATGTGGAACTGGAAGCATTTCCGAGAATGCCACCATAGAGGTCCTGGATTTCAGTCTCTTTCCTAGCAGCCTAAATTTGGCCTCCAGGACATCTCTCCTACCCTTCCCTATGTCATTGCAGGTCCAAAATGGGTCATAAGCCCTCTTTTGCTTTCGGGATCAGGAAATAGCAAGAGTAGAAACCTTTCCCTCTCATTTCCTGAGGAACCTTCTCCACTGCCCAGTTGTAGGAGGTTGTTTACCTCCTGAACAAGGAGATGTTCATGAGAAGGGTCCCTGAAGAGGGATGGGGAAGAGGGGAGGTGGCCAAAAACTGAAGCATGTAGCCCAGCAACACAATTTCTAGCACCCCATGATCTGAGGTGACTCTCGACCGGGCCAAACGGTAGGGATGGAGAAGGTTGAGGAAAAGATGGAGCGGATCCAGTGAGGTGACTGGGGTGTCGCTCTCGAGCACACTCTCAAAACGCCCGCTTTTGGACCCCGTGGTGTTTTGCCAGGGCAGGTTGCGCAGGAGAATGGAAGGAGGAAGGGCAGCAGTGACTGAACCCAGTGTCCCTTCTCCTCGTAGATCCCTGCTGGCCTTGGCAGCGGGGGCAGCCAGAATGGCATCCTCGTAGACTGAGGCATATGCATCCCCACGGAGAGAGGGTGGCCCGAGTGTCTTTCAGACTGTGCAGCCTCGTGTCCGTTTGATCTGAAAACAGCCCCACTCCATCTAATGGGAGATCTTGTATGGAGGACTACATCTCCTGGGATAGGCCAGTGGTCTGAAGCCAGGAGCTGTGCCTTATAACCACCGCTGTGGTGACCACCCTGGCCACCGAATCAGCTGCATCCCCAAGCCATCTGGAGGGAGCACTGAGCTGCTGTAGTACCTTCTTCCACAAGGGCCCAGAACTCTTGGGCCGCCTCCTGGGGCCTGGAGTCCTTAAACTTGTGGAGGGAGTCCCATCAATTAAAATTATAATGCCTCAAAAGAGCCTGGTGGTTCATGTTCCAGAACTGAAGACTGGCCATGGAATAAATTTTTCTTCTAAAAAAGGTCCAGTCTCTTGGCCTCCTTATTTTTGGGGGTGGAACTGGCATATCCTTGCTTGTCCGTTTTGTTGGCCACCAACACGACCAACAACTCCAGGGGTGGGTGGGTATATAAGTATTCAAATCCCTTGGAGGGGACAAAATACCTTTTCTCAGATCTCTTGGAAGTGGGCGGGATGGAGGATGGGGTTTGCCAGAGGGCTTTGGCAATGTTCAGGACCCCTTTGTGCACGGGAGTGCGACACATGCAGGGGTAGATGCGGAGACAACATTGAACAAAGTATCTGATTGCTCCACCATCACTTCTGCCTCGAGACCTAAGTTAGTGGCCACCCGCCGGAGCAGGGCTTGGTGCTCCTTTAAGTTGTCCAGTGGACTAGCACAGGAGGGCCCTGCCACCATCTTGTCTGGAGAGGAGGAGGACGACTGAACCACTGGGGAAGGGCACAGGGTGTCATCCCGCGCAGGGGAACAGGTTCTGGGGATGGGCACCTGTCCTTCCACCTCAGCGCCCACCAGCACTTCCTGCAATGAGCCTGGTGCCATTGGTGCCAACTGGGGTTTATCCGACATAGTGACCAAGGACTGGTGGGATGGGGGCATCAGCATAAATGGCATACCCCAGGTATTCCACTAAGGCCATTGTGCTGGCCATTGGCCCTGCTGCCAGGTCGGCATTGCTGCAGCAAATGCAACCTCTGGAGCCTAGTTGTGATGGTGCTGTTTCAGCGAGGGGCTGAACTCCATCTCTGTGCCAGAGAAATCCTTCTCCGGAGACAAAGGCGGGGTCATCGACACCTGAGTCTGGCAGCTAACCATCGCCATGAGTCACCGGTGCCTCGAATGGTCAGACCGGTGCCAGGAGTCGGGGGAGCAGAACTGTGTTGTGGAGAGTCCCTGAGGTCTCAGTGATGGTGACCGTCAGCGCGAAGATGACCGGTGCTGACTGTAAAGGAATTTGCGCCTCTCTCTGGGTGAGGCCCGGCGTGATGGCAGAGACCGGGAGTGTGGTGCTGGTGATCTGTAACAGTGAACCAGTGACCTGGGCTGACACGGAGACTAAGCACGCAGCGACAAAGGGCTCTGCCTCATCTCCGGAGACCAGTGGCACTCAATCGCCTTCTGAGAGGCCTTCACGGCTGGCTTGCCCTCGTAGGGAGCCTTCCCCAGGTCCATCACTGCACGCTGCGGCACCACAATGCCGGCTGTGGTGGAAGAGTCCGTTGCTCCCTGGGTGCCAGGGGCTGAGAGGCCGTTGACTGCGCCATCAGCCTGGGTCCCCAACCGCTCTCTGGAGTTGGTGGCGGATCCCTTATGGGGGTAGTAGGTCCCCACGGGGGCATGCCCTCTTGCGGCTCAGGCATGGGCAGGTGGCCTAAGCAGGGTCCTTTGCCCAATGCCCCTTGATCCGACTTGCTTGGTGCTAGGTCCCTCTTCTGAGTCTTCTTCTTGGGCACCGGCAAAGGGGATCAGTGCTGGGAAGAGCCCAGTGCTGGGGGTGCGCTATGCACCGAGGCCAAAGTGCCTGGCATTGCGTCCAGCTGGGCCAGCTCCGAGGCTAGGCGGAGAGCGGCCTCTATGAGGAGGGCCCTCAAGTGAATGTCACATTCTTTCCGTGTCCTGGGACAAAAGTTCTTACAGATGTGACACTTCTCTTTAATCTGAGATTCTCTCAGGCACTTCAGACAGCTACCATGCGGGTCAATAACAGGCATAGGCCTGTTGCAGTCAGAACAGGGCTTAAAACCCGGGGACCGGGGCATGTCCTGCTTGGGGCAAAGTCCCCGCTACTGTAATGAGAGATTTTGTTTTTAGCTGCTTAGAAATGCCTTACAGCACCTTAAATAGAGGCTTGTAGAAGAACCTCAGAAGGAGTTTAAATAGCATAAAAATCTTACCTTTCCAACTGGCATAATTAAGGTGGTGACTATATCAGGGCACTTTGGTTTGCATAAAGTAGTTAGTTTTACGATTAAGACTTTAATTAAGTAGCAATTAGTGATAGTTTAAATTTAGAAGATCCAATACAGCGGACCAAAATGGCAAATATAGGGATGACGTAGTAGTAGGGAATGATCTTCCAGAACTTTCTAAAACCTTCTAAAACCTTCTGGAATCCAAGATGGCATCATAGGGGGTGAAGCTAGGCAGGCAAGCACATGTGGGTAATGTGACCAAGCACATGTAGGTACATGTGACCATGTGACGTCATAGGGGAGGGGCTGTAAAGCTGGAAGCTGATTGGCTGAGACAGGCCAATAAATTATGTTAATGAGCAGATCTTGCGAGAGCAACCAGTATATAAGGCCGACAGCCAGCACGTTGAACTTGTAGTGGGTTTGGGATCCTTAAGAAGAACAGAAGCTGCAAGACTCCTCTGAAGAAAAGAAGCTATCTATCTGGAAAGAAAAGGGGTTTAGCCAGGTTTTGGGTGAAGTCTTGTAAGGCTTTGGGTGGTGGTTACTTTCTGAAAAGCCACTGCCTGCAAGGAGCCTCAAGCAGCAGTAGCAGCAGCAGGAGAATCCTGAGGTTGCCCTGACAACGGCTGCTATAGCAACCAAACCAACAGTCTTCATTAGCAGCAGCTCTGTAACTGCCGCTGGAGGGCAACCGCTGTTGCCTCAGTCACCTGCCAGAACCAGCTCTGACAGCTTCCTGAGGGAAGACAATGTTCCTGACAACATCTCCATTTTTAGACAGAACAGAAGGACCTTTGACAGTTCAGTGGTACTTAAGAGTAACAGAAGTAAATGTAATTCTCCATCTATTATTAAGGAATATGTGGGTTCCACCTGTAAATAAAGCTGGATGCCAGTGGTTTGAGTGAGTTCTTCCCCTACCCATCCGGTAGTCACTTGGCCAGTGCTTATTGGATGTTAAATGCCAGTATTAAGGGAATGATCATACTGTTATATGTGCTATATCGCCTGTGTCTCTTATTTGCTGTGCCGCTTTATTTTAAAATGTAATTCCGTTACATTTTATCCTGCTTTACTCATTTCTTCTTTTTCTGTAAATACCTAATTCCTTCAATAAACTATTTCTGTTTTCAAAGAATTACTGCTTGTGTGTCTATCCTTGAGTGGAAGGCTGTATCCGTGTTCTTTCAGGGGTTAGCAAGACTAGCTTGCCCTGGGGAGCCCTCTGCGGGTCAGAGACAAGCCCCCTGGTAATACTCTGGTAATTCCTTTAGAGCGGGTCACAACTTTGTTTACCCTTTAGTTAAAATTTTGACAAAAGTTGTAGGTAACATAATTGGCATCTAAAATCGGAGTGTAACACTACTTACTAACTAATCTACTATTAAACAAACTATTTACTGCTGGAACACGAGGTTCAACGAGTAGGGGAAAAAACACTGACCACTTGCAAAGCAAGGGTAAGAGGCGCTCCAACCAACCACCACAGATGGTAAGAAGGAACTGAGAGGGCGTAGGGCTGGTGGCGCCTGATATACTTACGCATGAGTGAGGCACTCAAGGGGGCACCACAGTCGGCTCTACAGATACTGCTAAGGCAAAAGTCTCTGACAACTGTGCACATGCACACACCTAGAATGGAATCAACATGAGCAAGTAGTCGAAGAAGAATCAAAATTACTAGCTTGCCCCCAGAGTGGTGAATTTAAAAAACTGCTATTGAGAATGTGGAAGAAAATCTTCACTACATTCTTTCAATTTTAAAGCATCCCAAATTTGGGTCAGAAATTAATTCACTGTGGGCCTCTTAGTGCTGCCTTTTCACAGCTGAGGTAAGTGTTATTAATATCTTTATTAGATGACTTCTATATTCTGATTAACAACTTGATTATCTCACTAATATGTTAGGACTGCAACCTATACATCGTCTTCAACTCCTCACTCTTTCTCCTGCTGAATCCAAGCTTGTGCCAAGTCTGGTCTTTTCTTCCTGTAAAATAATGTTGAAATCTACTCTTTCCCCACTGATAGAGTCTCATCCATACCTTGTTGAACACTTCCTCTGTTTACAGTAGATTCTTCCTCCATGGCTTCATCGCCTCTCTCTTCACTCTACCTCAAGGCCCTATCTTTATCTCTATTGTGACTTCCTCCTACCCTCCTCTCAATCCTCTTTCCTCAGTGTTCCCTTCATCTCCTACTCATACACTTGGTTACATGCTGAACTTGACCCTAATGCTTGGACAGTCTCCAGAAGCAAAAACACCAATGATCGGATTTTTAGAGGTGTTGAGACCTTACTGACTTCAATAGACATAAATGCCCTCTTTCAATTCTCTCCTTGAAATTTAATTTCTCCTCAAAACCCTGCTTACCTTTTTTCTTTACCGATATTTTCTGTGTAACTTCCTTGACTTAAACAGTTTCTCTTTGTCTCTTCTTGTCAAGTTTTGTCTCTCAGCATGTAAGAACGGAGCCTGTTCTGTTTGTAAAGTACTGAATCAATTTGTTTTACTTTATAAATGATACATAAAAATAAAATACTGATTCCTGCAAGAAATGCTTTTATTTATTCCAATGACATCACATTCCTTCTCCCTGTCTTTATGTCCTGAAATTAGAAGTCAGCTGTGCAAGCAAAACATTGCCATGTGTAGCTTAGTCATGTTATTATCTATGATAGAAACAAGTCACAGATGCAGTGAGTTCAGAAACATCCACGGGAGTTTTCTCTTCTACCCACTCCACAACCACATCAATTAAACTATACATGTGGGAATTACACAGATATTTGCGTTGATATTCCTATTGCTCACCAAGAATTTTGCATTCAAGGCTCAGTGTCCTTTAGAACGAGAGTCAATCAGCCTTCAACAGTAAACCACAGGCTCCCTCCTACTTCTTAATTACATGCAACCATCACAAAGTCACCCTAGAGGGAGAGAGCTTTCACCTAAAGGTTAATGAATGTACAGTGTACAAAAGTGGTGTTCGTTGGAAATACTCATCTGGACAGGACATTGCTACTGTTATCTCAGTGATATCTTGAAAGTTTATAAAAATTTCTGGGTTTCAATATTGAAATCCTCCTTGGAATTTTGTACTGTATTTTCACATACTGGGTACAGCAGGGGTTTCCCTCTTCTACATCTCACAATGCAATCAATCTAATTGCTTGTCCTGGGACAGATTCTGATGTCACTCCTCACAATGGACAGCAACTTCCTCCACGAATGGTCCCACTGACTTCAGTGGAACTAGTTGTATAGCAAGACGCTATTCAGCCTGAAGAAAAGTGTCAGAATTTAGCCCTGTGGCTTCACAACTTGGACCTCACTTTGTAGAAGTGTCACCCACTCACATCAGCAGGTGGGGAAATTGATGAGGCCACTAGTGAAAGAGGGACAGCCCCAGTAGCAAAGGAATGAGGCACTTGCCAAGGGACAATACACAGAGGGAGGGGGTGCTGATTGGAGAGCATTGCCCAGCTCCCAGGATTTAGCCCAGCACATTTAGGACCGCTTTCAGCTCCTTTCCAGCTGCCCACCCTACCCACCCGAACTAGGAATGGGAACCCAGCCTGATAGAGGCTGTGGGTCTAGCCAATCATCTGTTTAATTGGTTAGGAAGGAATTTTTTCTCCCATGGGCCAAATTGCAGAAGACCAAGGAGTTTTTTGCTTTCCTCACAGCACCTACAAGTTACAGCGGGTTAAGCAGGAACACATGTGGTATCTAAATGCGATACTGGGATGGTGTTGCTTACTTGTCGCAACTTGCAGCCGGTTTCCAGTGGGGCTAAGAGAATAAGTGAATGGTTCCCAGAGGTAAAAGACCTGGGATTTTGGTGATGGGTCTTGGGCTCATGTGACCTAGTGGCCTTTGTGGGTCGAGATAAGATTTTGTGGCCCTCATGGGCCAAGGTTCCCCACCCTGCTGCACCTTCCTTCCCCCTCAGAGGGAACTGAGTCCTGGGTGATAGGCTGAGGAGACCCTATCCCATATTATGGATTATCATAGAATCATAGAATATCAGGGTTGGAAGGGACTTCAGGAGGTCATCTAGTCCAACCCCCTGCTCAAAGCAGGACCAATCCCCAACTAAATCATCCCAGCCAGGGCTTTGTCAAGGCTGACCGTAAAAACCTCTAAGGAAGGAGATTCCACTACGTCCCTAGGTAACCCATTCCACTGCTTCACCACCCTCCTAGTGAAAAAGTTTTTCCTAATATCCAACCTAAATCTCCCCAACTGCAACTTGAGACAATTACTCCTTGTTCTGTCATCTGGTACCACTGAGAACAGTCTAGATTCATCCTCTTTGGAACCCCCTTTCAGGTAGATGAAAGCAGCTATCAAATCCCCCCTCATTCTTCTCTTCTGCAGACTAAACAATCCCAGTTCCCTTAGCCTCTCCTCATAAGTCATGCGCTTCAGCCCCCTAATCATTTTTGTTGCCCTCCACTGGACTCTTTCCAATTTTTCCACATCCTTCTTGTAGTGTGGGGCCCAAAACTGGACACAGTACTCCAGATGAGGCCTCACCAATGTCAAATAGAGGGGAATGATCATGTCCCTCGATCTGCTGGCAATGCTCCTACTTATACAGCCCAAAATGCCGTTAGCCTTCTTGGCAACAAGGGCACACTGTTGACTCATATCCAGCTTCTCAACCACTGTAACCCCTAGGTCCTTTTCTGCAGAACTGCTGCCTAGCCATTCGGTCCCTAGTCTGTAACAGTGAATGGGATTCTTCCATCCTAAGTGCAGGACTCTGCACTTGTCCTTGTTGAACCGCATCAGGTTTCTTTTGGCCCAATCCTCCAATTTGTCTAGGTCCCTCTGTATCCTATTCCTACCCTCCAGCGTATCTACCACTCCTCCCAGTTTAGTGTCATCTGCAAACTTGCTGAGAGTGCAGTCCACACCATCCTCCAGATCATTAATGAAGATGTTGAACAAAACCGGCCCCAGGACCGACCCTTCGGGCACTCCGCTTGAAACTGGCTGCCAACTAGACATGGAGCCATTGATCACTACCCGTTGAGCCCGATGATTTAGCCAGCTTTCTATCCACCTTATAGTCCATTCATCCAGCTCATACTTCTTTAACTTGCCAGCAAGAATACTGTGGGAGACCGTATCAAAAGCTTTGCTAAAGTCAAGGAATAACACATCCATTGCTTTCCCCTCATCCACAGACCCAGTTATCTCATCATAGAAGGCAATTAGGTTAGTCAGGCATGACTTGCCCTTGGTGAATCCATGCTGACTGTTCCTGATCACTTTCCTCTCCTCTAAGTGCTTCAGAATTGATTCCTTGAGGACCTGCTCCATGATTTTTCCAGGGAATGAGGTGAGGCTGACTGGCCTGGAGTTCCCCGGATCCTCCTCCTTCCCTTTTTTAAAGATGGGCACTACATTAGCCTTTTTCCAGTCATACGAGACCTCCCCCGATCCCCATGAGTTTTCAAAGATAATGGCCAATGGCTCTGCAATCACATCCGCCAACTCCTCTAGCACCCTCGGATGCAGTGCATCTGTCCCCATGGACTTGTGCTCGTCCAGTTTTTCTAAATAGTCCTGAACCACTTCTTTCTCCACAGAGGGCTGGTCACCTCCTCCCCATACTGTGCTGCCCAGTGCAGCAGTCTGGGAGCTGACCTTGTTTGTGAAGACAGAGGCAAAAAAAGCATTGAGTACACTAGCTTTTTCCACATCCTCTGTCACTAGGTTGCCTCCCACATTCAGTAAGGCCCACTTTCCTTGACTTTCTTCTTGTTGCTAACTGTCACGGAGTGTGGGGGGACACAAGGCCCTGCCCCCCCGGCTTCCTGCGATTCACCATGACTCTCAGCCAGCCAGTAAAGCAGAAGGTTTATTTAGACGACAGGAACACAGTCCAAGACAGGTCTTGCAGGCACAGGCAACAGGACCCTCCCCCAATTAGGTGCATCTTGGGGTCCCAGGGCACTACAGCCCCCTTGGGAGGTCAGAGCCCCGTCTGCCTCCCAGCCATTCCACCAGCCAGCTCTGAACCTCTCTCCCCAGCCTTTGTTCAGTTCCCCGGGCAGAGGTGTCACCTGGCCTCTAACCCCTTCCTGGGCTCTCATGTTACATGCTCAGGTATTCTCCCTCACAGCCAGTCTCCCATCCCCCAATGCAGACCATCCTAGCCACACTCCCCTGCCTTCCCAGCCAACACTCCCCACTCAGCATTCAAAGGCCACGTTAAGAACAGTCCCAGTTCGTCACACTAACATACCTGAAGAAACCCTTCTTGTTACTCTTAACATCTCTTGCTAACTCCAAGTGTTATTTGGCCTTCCTGATTTCACTCCTGCATGCCTGAGCAAAATTTTTATACTCCTCTCTGGTCATTTGTCCAATCTTCCACTTCTTGCAGGCTTCTTTTTTGTGTTTAAGATCAGCAAGGATTTCACTGTTAAGCCAAGCTGATCGCCTGCCATATTTACTATTCTTTCTACACATCGGGATGGTTTGTTCCTGCAACCTCAATAAGGATTCTTTAAAATACAGCCAGCTCTCCTGGACTCCTTTCCCCCTCATGTTATTCTCCCAGGGGATCCTGCCCATCAGTTCCCTGAGGGAGTCAAAGTCTGCTTTTCTGAAGTCCAGGGTTCCTATTCTGCTGCTCTCCTTTCTTCCTTGTGTCAGGATCCTGAACTCGACCATCGCATGGTCACTGCCTCCCAGGTTCCCATCCACTTTTGCTTCCCCTACTAATTCTTCCCTGTTTATGCAGCAGGTCAAGAAGAGCTCAGCCCCTAGTTGGTTCCTCCAGCACTTGCACCATGAAATTGTCCCCTACACTTTCCAAAAACTTCCTGGATTGTCTGTGCACCACTGTATTGCTCTCCCAGCAGATAGGGTGATTAAAGTCTCCCATGAGAACCAGGGCCTGTGATCTAGTAACTTCTGTAGTTGCCGGAAGAAAGCCTCGTCCACCTCATCCCTCTGGTCTGGTGGTCTATAGCAGACTCCCACCATGACATCACCCTTGTTGCTCACACTTCTAAACTTAATCCAGAGACTCTCAGGTTTTTTTGCAGTTTCATACTGGAGCTCTGAGCAGTCATACTCCTCTCTTACATACAATGCAGCTCCCCCATCTTTTCTGTCCTGCCTGTCCTTCCTGAACAGTTTATATCCATCCATGACAGTATTCCAGTCATGTGAGTTATCCCACCAAGTCTCTGTTATTTCAATCACATCATAGTTCCTTGACTGTGCCAGGACTTCCAGTTCTCCCTGCTTGTTCCCCAGGCTTCTTGCATTTGTGTATAGGCACTTAAGATAACTCGCTGATCATCCTGCTTTCTCAGTATGAGACAGGAGTCCTCCCCTCTTGCACTCTCCTGCTCGTGCTTCCTCCCGGTATCCCATTTCCCCACTTACCTCAGAGCTTTGGTCTCCTTCCCCCGGTGAACCTAGTTTAAAGCCCTCCTCACTAGGTTAGCCAGCCTGCTTGCGAAGATGCTCTTCCCTCTCTTCGTTAGGTGGAGCCCGTCTCTGCCTAGCACTCCTCCTTCTTGGAACACCATCCCATGGTCGAAGAATCCAAAGCCTTCTCTCCGACACCACCTGTGTAGCCATTCGCTGACTTCCACAATTCGATGGTCTCTACCCAAGCCTTTTCCCTGCACAGGGAGGATGGACGAGAACACCACTTGCGCCTCAAACTCCTTTACCCTTCTTCCCAGAGCCACATAGACTGCAGTGATCCGCTCAAGGTCATTCTTGGCAGTATCATTGGTGCCCACGTGGAGAAGCAAGAATGGGTAGCGATCCGAGGGCTTGATGAGTCTTGGTAGTCTCTCCGACACATCGTGAATCCTAGCTCCTGCAAGCAGCAGACCTCTCGGTTTTCTCGGTCGGGGCGGCAGATAGATGACTCAGTCCCCCTGAGGAGGGAGTCCCCGACCACGATCACCCGCCTCCTTCTCTTGGGAGCTGTGGTCATGGAACCCCCATCCCTAGGACAGTGCATCTCATGCCTTCCAATCGGTGGAGTCTCCTTCTGCTCCCTTCCCTCAGATGTCTCATCTAGTCCACTCTCCGTATTAGTAACTGTGGAGAGAACGTGAAAACGGTTGCTCACCTGTATCTCCATTGCTGGTACATGGACGCTCCTCTTTCTTCTTCTGGAGGTCACATGCTGCCAAATTTCTTCACCGTCCCTCTGTCCCCTCTGCACAGCCTACTCCGATTCTTCAGAACGTTGTGCCCGTAGAAGCATATCCTGACATCTGTCCAGGAAATCTTCATTTTCTCTTATGCAATGCAGGGTCGATACTTGTTTCTCCAGACCTCGAACCTTCTCTTCCAATATGGAGACCAGCTTGCACTTTGTACAGACAAAGTTGCTTCTGTCCTGTGGAAGAAAGACAAACATGGCACAACCTGTGCAGGTTACAACAGCTGAACACTCACCTTCCATAATTTATTCCTTCTAAGAGCTTCCTCAGCTGTTGCAGCAACTCACAGAAGCCCGCAAGATGAAAGCCTCAGTGGGCTCTCCCCAGGCGAACTCCCTCTGTTAGCCTCCGCTGTTCACCGCTCAGCTGGTTCGCTGCTGACTGCCTTTTTAGAACAGTCAGGCCCACTCAAGGCCCACCTGGAACAAATGGGAAGGACCCTGTAACTCTGACACCATTTATGGGTTATATGGTAAGGAGCCCTGTAACCCCCCACTGGAACTAATTAAATGTCCGGTATAGCAGAGTATGGGTGATGGGTGAGTAGTGCCCCTCCTTTGTGTTAAAAGTTTAATAAAAGTTTCAGCCTGAATGTATCTGTCCTCATTTTGCCATTGTGTCCACATCAACTAGATTATCCCAGCAAAGTAATGTCTCGCTGTCTAAACTGTATTTATGTGTGCATGTTTAAAAAGAGAGAGTGAATAAGAAATAATAAAGGTATACATTGAGGGTTTCTGGTGACTAGTGAAGCTATGAGACCTAAATGTGAGTAGTTCGTTCATAGCACTGTAACTGATCCCACATTAAAATACAGCCCATAATAAATACAGTTTGAGTGCATTTTGTTATGACTAGGTATAAAAACTAAACCTCTCACATAAACACAATGTAAACTAAGGTTCAGATACTCAACTGGTGTAAATAGATATAGCTGCATTGATTTCAATGGAGCGGGGCTTATTTACACCAGCTGAGGATCTGGCCTTAAAAATTTTATTCACCAGTTCTGGCTTATGTCTTATATTCCTAAAAGCTCATGCTTCGCAGCTTCAGCCAACCACCTGCATAGGTAAGGCAGGGATTCCCCTGCCAATCTATTCTGCGTTTCGGCTCCTTCCTCTGAAGCATCATAGACGGCCAAGGCTGGAGATGGGACATTGGACGGGCTGGGCCCATGCTGTGAGGTGGCACCGAGCATTCTGTCTCTCAGGTGCTTGGCTGGCTGGTTCTTGCTCACATGCGCAGGGTCAAACTGATCACCATACGCTGCGGTTGGGAAGGAATTTTCCAGATTGGCAGTGGCCTTGGAGTGTTTTCACCTTTTTCTGCAGCAAGTGTGTGCGGGTTGCTTGCCAGGATTATCTGGGTATATCCATTTCCCTGCCACTGCTCGGACCTTGGGCAATAGTGCACTGCGGTCCCTCCTACTCTCTCCCTGTGGCATATAACCATCTAGTTTCCTGTGGTCTGCAATACTTTGGTCTAATTTCAATTGTTGGGTTTAGTGTGCAGGTGCTGGGTGGTGTAGGTGACCTGTGATACACAGGAAGTCAGAGTAGATGATCTGGTGGTCCCTTCTGGCCTTAAAATCTATGACTGTATATCACTTGCAGACTTTAGGGTCTACCCTTCAAGATGCTGAGCACTTTAGCCCATTCCAACAATGTACTTAATTCAATGGGATTATTCAGATGCTAACAGTGATAAATGTCTTGTGCTCTGCTGAGCTGGGCTTATTCATTCATTTGGTAAAATACTAAGTGACTGTGGATTCTAGAAGATGTCTTGCTGCAGGAGAATGAAAGAAATTCTTTTCTGATATGTATTCATCTGTGGTGTGTCTGAACAAATGCATATGTGTGCTTATCAATATTATGTTACAGTGCAAGATGACATTAGAATCTTAAATGCAGGGTTCTAAGAGACTTAGCCACTTATATGGCTACATCAGGTACATAACTGCATCATCAGCCATTTACTTCAATAGAATGGAACCAAATAGTTAAAAAAACTGAATTTATTTATTATGGGCAGCAGTGACCTACCCTTGTTGGCCACCTATGAAACTGCTGTGATAGATCACTTGTGCTACCTACTGATTTTTAAACTAATTGCTTTTTCTAGAACCCCCCTGTTGTCTCAAAATCATCTTTCATACTGATTCAACATAACAAAAATAAAAGGGTACAAACATAGCCAGACTGATTCAAGACTTAGACTTCAGAAACACGTTTGTAAAAATATCCATTAGAATCACTAAATACTTGACCTGTGACAGCTACAGTATTAACCTTCCAAACTCTGACCGGACCAGGTGACTGGGAGCAGCAAATAAAGTTCAATTGTCTCTTCTCAGCTCTTCTGAGTCATGTTTTATTACATTTGTAAATACAGTTTTCCATTATGCTCCCTGCTTTGGTTGCAAACATTCCAAGGGAGTGTTTTAAGTCCAAACAAACATTTTTTTTGAGGGTGGGGTCCACAATAATTTATGGTAACAAATACTTTGGTCTTTTAACTTGTATAGCTTTGTGTATACAAAAAAATCTAAATTTCGGGCCTAAATTTACCTAAATCTAATGGTACAAACCCTTACTGCCAAAATCAGTGAGGAGGGAAGGAGAAGTTCCCAACCACCCTTTTTTAATGACCCTGATCTCCTGAGCCCTTTAAAAACACACCACACACATACACATCTTTTATCATCAGGGAAACCTACCCTGGCCTTAATTCTAAATACACTTATCTGACAGCGACTTCTTCTCCTGCAGCATACCTTTAACACTCTTACTCATTGAGTAATACCTTACTCCTAGAGTAGTCCTAGTTATATCATTGAGGTTGTTTGAGGATAAAAGTACTCCTCAGTGTGAATAAGGATATCATAAAGTGGCCCTAAAGTAGAAATTAATGTGTCAAGCTAACCTGATGCTCTAGATCCCATCACATGTTCAGTGAGCGTTGGTGATCATTTCCAAGTTACAGACATTTGATCTGGCTAATCTGCAGTGTCATATCTGCCCTTTGAATACTGTGTCAGAGTTGAAACTCCAAGTAAAGTTCTCAGCTATCGACAGAGATCTTCATCTGAGCTGCATTTACTGTCAAAATGGATGCTTAAGACAGCAAAAGATTTGTTTAAAAAGCATGGAATTTGTAACAATGCATGCACAATACACTAAGTCATGCAGTGTGCACAGAGACATAAATTAGCAGTTTCAGATGCAGAAATCTGAGCATATACAATGCTGGCATTTTCCATTAAAGAAAAAAATAGCCCTTGGAATTTTTAAAGATAGAAAATGTCTTTGTTTGTGCATTCCTAGCAAGCTGATTATGGTAAACCCCTAATTAGGTTGTAAGCTCTTTGGAACAGGGACTGTACCTTTATATAAGTTTGAACAACATCTAGCCCATTGTGGGTACTAGCCGAATGGTAGTAATAAATAACTTGATGATATTTCAGGAATACATTGTGGAATAGAATATATGGACATAACCAGTTATTGACTGTGGTAATAACAATTGTACAACTTCCTGAAAATTTGGAAGATAGAGGCGTTGCTCTAGAATCCTACAGCATGCATTACTCATTTCTGTGAATTCTCTGTTACATAATACAAAGCCAAAGGGCAATTCTTGTGTATCCAAATGAATGGTATCAGCTGGACTTAACAGCAATGACTTACCTAACCTTGGAATTTTTTAACCTTACCCTTTCCTGCCCCCGTCCCTCCTTTGCCCATACAGCAATAATGAGGCACAAAGGGAGATGTACAGATTTGGGAATTATGGGAAAACCAAAGCAGGAGTGCTGGGAATGTCCTTGACATCTGCTGCTTGTGTTGTGGAGGTGCAGAGAGGGGTGAGAAATGAATGGTGGAGGCAGGGGTGTTGAATGAGTGGGGAAAGGGGATTGCAGTGAAGGCAAAGCGAAGTGAAGCGAGGGAGACAGTTCCATCTTCTCATGAGCTCTACCTACCATTTTACATCTGCTAATGACAGTATTCAATAAGTTTCTTTAGTGTAGACAAGACCCTAGGTTTACTGGGGTCAAGAGAGTTTTGTGGGTTCATCTTGTTACATAAAATACCTTAAGTGTAGTAAACATGTGACAACCCTGAGTAGAAGAGCAGAGCAATAAGCAATTGTAGTACCCGTCTTGCTCATGAATGACAAGGACTGGATAGCGGTGAGCATTGTGGAAACCCTGGTATTAAAAAGGCCCTCCCAGTTAATCAAATAAAAGTCTTATTTGGTGACTAGAGCACAGCAAATAAATGTTTTGCAGAATGCTTGGGACAAGACGTCATACAAGAGAAAAAAAATACTTTCCAAAGCAGGCTTGGCAACATTAGTACAGAACAAACATGGACAACAAACATGACTCCAAAAATACCTATTGTGTAAGGGATTTTATTTGTAAATCCTTAAGGCTACCATGGGAATATAGGGCCAAAGAAAACAGCAAACTGACCAGACACAATGCAATAGCCACTTTCACCAGCTTGCCAAAAACATTTTCCCCTATAATGTTAAAGGAAAACTAGCTATTTTTACTATTGCCTTTGATTACGATAGAAAAATAAATAATGTAATCAGAAGTTAAACAAGGAAAACATGAGGCTTTTTAAAAAACACCTGAAAATGTTTCAAATATTCTATTAATATAAACTGGGTTGTGACAATTCCAACAGGAAAGGGAGCCTCATATCTTGCTACGTCTGATCAGAGCTGCAGAGACATGCCACGCCCTCCCTGCAGACCCAGAAAAATATGGAGTCAACATAAAAAAACAAATAGAGAAATCACAGACCTTGCCTTAAAAAACCTGTGGAAATATCCTGTTGTTGGCAGTGTGTGGCTGCAGCTCTGAACTGTTGCATGTTGTCAACATGGCAGTATTTTCTATATTCAAACTTCATTTATATGCCTTTTAAAAGTAATTATTATTGATTCAGTCATCTTACATATGATCAAGTTATTGGGCACTATTTTATATTCTACTGCAGTCTTTCTACTTCTCTCCAATTACTATAATTTTTAAAAATAGTTTTACTACTTGCACTTTTATTTATATATATTTTTGTTCACAATATGGTTTTTCAAGAAGTTTGTCAGACAGCAAAACTTAAATTTGAACCAGAACCTGACGGAGACCTCCCATTTCTAATAGTTAACCACATGGGACAGTTTCATTTTAAAGATGACACCGATATAGACAAATAATTTATGAATGCTCCTTGTCTAGAAACTATCACAGAATTTCCAGTTGAAGCCAGCTATTCTGATAATTAATGCTCCAATCCTGCAACTGAGCTCATGTGTCACTCCATGCAAATCAAACTGCAGGATTGAGGCCATAATTAAGAATGAGCTAACTAGTTTTTCCTAATTTTGAACTCATTTGAATATTGTGGGATTGAAACTCACTCAGATTCAAACATTTGCACTATACTTAAGAGACACTTTAAAGTCCTAGAGGGTTTAATAGAAAACCTTTCTATAGATTTTTGAACTACCCAATAGAATTGAATTGAAACATGAGTGAAAAAAGCACATAGTTTAAATTATACAGAAAAAAATTAGAAATTCAGACTGGTTTTTCAAACACCAAAAATAGTTCACAATATCCACAAACCCTCAGACTTCAAGAGATTCACCCATACATACTTACAATAAAGCACCAAACTTTATGTTAAAGTAACAGTGAGGGCAAAACTGAAGCAAAGACATTCTGAGATACAGACAGAAATCCTGAATTTATCCTTCCAGAGGGCCAGATTATCAACCCCTTGCTCACACTGTTTTTTAGGAGTATAAAATCAGTGGGACTTCTTGTCTGAGTAACTTCTCACCAATGTGAACAAGGGTTGATGATGATCTTCCCAGGAATGAACTAATTGTACTGTAG
>NW_020664419.1:51740517-51770447 GCF_002925995.2 Terrapene triunguis | reverse complement strand
CGCTTGTGTGGATTGATCTAGGCTGAGGTTGATGGTAGGATGGAAATGCTAGCTTTAATCAATCATGTTTAAAAATAGCAGTGAAGGCAAGGCAAGACGGTCTGGGCTAACAGTGTGAGTATGTACCAAGGATTCTGGGTGGGCTTATACACTGTGGCTTTACTGCTATTTTTAGTTGTGCTGGGTAGATTAAAGCAAGTGCAGGTGTCTCTACATGAGTTGCCTTGCAATCCCACCTCCGATTGCAGTGTGAACATACCCTAAATTTCTCTGGACCTCAGTCTCCTGAAGATAATGACATTTCCTTTCTCCCATTCTTTGTACAGCCTGTTTGGAGTGATATTGTAGGGGGAGATAGGTGCCTATCCCCTCTTTGTACCATTGATATTTCCCTTTAAATTGTAAATTCTTTGAGGCAGGCAGTGTCACACTATGCAATTGTACATTGCTTCTCACAATGGGCCCCAGTCATGGTTGAGACCTCTAGGTACTAACATAATACAAATAATACTAATAAAAATAAATCACATGCAGCTAGGACTCCACTGCTGAACATGTTTGTTTATTCCCTTCTCTACCGTCTCAGGCAATCAGTACTTTTATGCTTGTCTATACCTAGACAGAAGAACGGAAGAGTGCTCTCAGCTCGGGACTAGAAGCAAGGAACCCTTGTATTCTAATTCTGACTGACGCGGATTCTCTCCATGGCCTTGGACAAATCACTTAACTACCTTTTTCATTTCCTGCATTTGCAAGGGAAAGCTAAATTACTTTTTTCACAAGGGGGGCTGTGAGGCTTAATGCTGCAAGACACTTTGCAGATTAAAAGTACCGTTTAAACTAACATTATTGCTCAGGAGGCTGTCTAGTACGTAAACACTGAAAGCCATTGTTTTGTAATATCTGTAGTAAGGATAAGGTGTTGGTTTGTTATTTTCTGTAGGTGTTCATGCGGCTATAAAGATACGTTAAAGGTACCGAAAGCTTAGGCTAAGTGTTCCTGTAATACAGGCATAAAGCAAAATAATAATTAAAAACTACTGCACTCCATTTGTAGGGTCTAATCTAGCATTGGGGCTGTTCAAATGGTAGGATATATTTACACATACTTGCACACTGCAGCATTCATTACCTCCTATTGCACAGTGACCTCAACCGCCCATCTGTAAAATAGGGATAATATTTACCTACTCCAGATGGTTAGGCACCCTATGGCCCTCTTGCTTAAAGAAACACAGGCGCTCTATTTCTTGTCACTCAATTGTTGACACAGGGAGGTGTTTTACAGAGACAACACTGCAGATCTGCGGACCAGTGATCAGACGGTTAGCACTATATGTGGAAGCCCACCTGGGGCTGCTTTAGGGAGAACCTAGAACAAGGCAGGATGCCACACAAACTGCTTGTAATCGGGAGTGGGAGGATGGAGTGGCGTTATATGAGATGCTGAACAACACGTCCATCTTTTCCGGGTTCGTGGCCTTAACCCCGAAGTGATGCACATGGAGCAGGGTTGCCAATGCTGGCCCAAACACCAAGTAAACCCTGCCCCATGTCCACTTCAATCCCACCCACAAAGCAACTTCATCTTCTCAGACTCCCCACAAATTTTACTTGAACTTTTACCCAAAATGCTGCAATTTGGTAGGTGGAAATTTCATTGGAGGGCAGGGAGGGAGGAGAGGGAAATCCCTTTTTATTATGGGAATTTTACCTTGCTCCAGAACTGTGATCCTGGCTGCTAAGATTTAGTGTTCCATATCTAAAACTCAAAGGTGCTTGGAGCCCCACTGTGACACGCTGTACCTCAAAGTAGTACCCTGGACCCCCCTTATTCACCACTGTGATAGGATTATGATATGTTTTGTACAATGCATGTTTTGTGAGGTATCATTTTAAAAGTCTTGATCTATTGAACATTAATATCCTGTTGGATTGTGTGTACTATCACTGTATGTGAAGTTATGAAGTATTGCTGTATGTGTTACGGAAATATATTGTGAGGTTGGGAGACACCCACAGCTGGCCTTTTAGTAGGGACAAAGGAGCAACCATCACTGGCCAGACAGGCCTATCAAGAAGAATCCACTCTCCCAGAGGCTTTTTAGAGAGGGCACATATGCAACAGGACTGCCTGACCTCCACATCACAGCAAGGATCTTTCTAGCAGCTGGAAGAAAGTATAAAAGAGGGACAGTGACATCATCATTTGCCTCTCTCTTCTCTCCCATCTCAACACCTGGAAAATCATCTGGAAGACAAAGACTTTGAACTGGGGAGATTGGTCCCAGACTGGGAAGGATCCAGCCTATGTATTGAGAACTGTAAGCTGCTTGTAACATCTATTAGGGTGAGAGACTGCTTGATTCTAATCTTGCTTAGTCTGTAAAATTTAAACTGTGTATTTATTCTTATTACTTGTGTAACCAACTTTGATCTGTTTTCAAAGTAGCAGCCGTGTTAGTCTGTATCCGCAAAAAGAACAGGAGTACTTGTGGCACCTTAGAGACTAACAAATTTATTTCAGCATAAGCTTTCGTGGGCTACAGCTCACTTCTTCAGATGCAGAGTGAAACACACAGACAGAAGATATTTATACATACAGAGAACATGAAAAGGTGGAAGTACGCATACCAATTGTAAGAGGCCAATCAATTGAGATGAGCTATCACTAGCAGCAGAAGAAAAAACTTTGAAGTGATAATCGAGATGACCCATAGAAGGTGTGAGGAGAACTTAACATGGGGGGGAAAAAATTCAATTAGTGTAATGACCCAACCATTCCCAGTCTCCGTTTAGACCTAAGTTAATTGTGTCTAATTTGCATATTAATTCGAGTTCAGCAGTCTCTCTTTGGAGTCTGTTTTTGAAGTTTTTTTGTTGCAAAACTGACACCTTCAAGTCTGTCACTGAGTGATTAGAGATGTTGAAGTGTTCTCCCTCTGGTTTTTGAATGTTATGATTCCTGATGTCAGATTTGTGTCCATTTATTCTTTTGCGTAGAGACTGTCCAGTTTGGCCAATGTACATGGCAGAGGGGCATTGCTGGCACATGATGGCATATATCACGTTGGTAGATGTGCAGGTGAACGAGCCCCTGATGGTGTGGCTGATGTGGTTAGGTCCTATGATGGTGTCACTTGAATAGATATGTGGACAGAGCTGGCATCGGGCTTTGTTGCAAGGATAGGTTCCTGGGTTAGTGTTTTTGTTGTATGGTGTGGCTGATCTCTACGCCTGCTAGTTATAATCACTTAAAATCTATCTTTCTGTAGTTAATAAATCTGTTTTATATTTTATCTAAAACACTATGGTTTTGGTTGAAATGTTTGGGGAATATCAATTCAGGTAAACAAGGGCTGTTGCACATCCACTGCCTTTTGTTGGAGTTGCAAACTAAGGCTAGGTCTACACTACCCGCCTGAATCGGCGGGTAGAAATCGACCTCTCGGGGATCGATTTATCGCGTCCCATCGGGACGCGACAATCGATCCCCGAATCGACGCTCTTACTCCACCAGCGAAGGTGGGAGTAAGCGCCGTCGACGGGAAGCCGCAGAGGTCGATTTTGCCACCGTCCCTACAGCGGGGTAAGTCGGCTGCGATACGTCGAATTCAGCTACGCTATTCGCGTAGCTGAATTTGCATATCTTAAATCGACCCCCCCCCCCCGTAGTGAAGACGTAGCCTAATTAATGAGCTTGCAATGTCCAAGGAAGTTTTGAGCAGTGTAAGACAGTATATTTCTGGGGTGCAAGACTGGGGGCGGTGTGATTGGCTGGTGCCTCTCTCTGTAAGATTGAGTGGCTCAGGGAGCATTCATGCAATTTAGCTGGGTGTGGGGCTCCACATGCTGATGGCTGAGAGATCACAGCGCCTGGAGGGGTTTTGCTGCTTGTCACTGGCATAGCATTGTGTGACACAGCCCAGGCTGGAGAATTAAGGGGGCACAGCAGTCCCACAGTTCCAAGTTGTACCCTGGGGATCCTGTCACACTCACCTTTTGTAATTTGGATGAGGGTAGTTATGCATTCTCATTCTAGTGCTGTACTTTTAAACCAACTCACATTCCACAGTTCAAGAACTGCTGATCAAGAAATGATCATACCTTAGTTATATTGGTGTAAATGGCCTAAGGCTGAAGGAGAAGTAGTAGCTTTTAAACATGGGAGTAGTATAGTAATCATCTTGACAAGAACTGCACTGGGTTTATCAGATCTAACATACAAATAAAAATTTAAAAAGGCACAACAATGCATTTAGTAAGAGTTACAGACAGAGATAATCCTCCATCCAGTCTTTTGCCATTCTGATACTTTATTCTAATATAACATTATTTAAGCTTTCAGTTGATCATTTAACTGCTTTCAGATGGAGCACTCATCACTTTGATGCATCTAGTTAATCAGACAATTAAGGAATAAGATTTGAATACAAGTTTCTGTTTGCACTTGAAGTTCTATATTTTAAATAGCTATCATCGCCTGTTAACATATTATTATTATTTTTTAAATCTTGCTAAATAAAATAGTATTGTGCCAGCACTTTTACTTTATTTAAGAACAAGGCAGTTTTGGATGTCTTTTGCAACCCTTCCCAAATTGTTTGATTTAAATTACTCTTAAAAATTCAGGGACAGTCTGCTATATAAATAGACAAATGTCAGAAGTATTAGTTTAGGAGATAACAGTTAATGATTAAAGATGATGATATGAAAGTGTACTGTGCTTTTGTGGCCTTTGGCGCTAAGAAATTATTGCAAAGACAAAGAGGAGTCACGTGTCAGTTAGGGTACATCTCCACTACAACAAAAGACTCATGGCACAGCTGCAGCTGGCCCAAATCAGCTGACTCAGGTTTGCAGGGCTCAGGCTGCCAGGCTAAAAACTGCAATGTAGTCATTCAGGCTTGGGCTGCCCAGCTCTGAGACCCTGCAATGGGGTGGGGTATCAAAGCCCAGACTCCAGCCCAAGCCCAAACATCTGCACTGAATTTTAAGCCCCACAGCCCGAGCCCGCAAGTCAATTGACCTGGACTCTGAGACTCAGTGATGTGGGTTTTTTATTGCAGTGCAGACAACATTTAAAACAGAAAGCTAAGATGGGCCAAATAAAATATACAGCTGAGAGCCACAGCAAGCTTTATACTGGGGATAGCCTCTATCTGGCTGCATTTTATAAGTGTATGTGTGCCAAGAGTGTGGAGGGAGGAATAATGAGGAAGAAAGGAGCCTTCCTACCATTGTGAGGCTGCCCAGAATTTCAACCCTTGAGGTGAGGTGAGTGCAGGGCCTGATACCCAGGTAGGTGCAACTTAGTGGAAAGCAAGCAGGGGAGGAATGGAGAGTAGGTAGAGCCATGGCTCTGTCCCTCACAGCCTGCCAGCTAGTAGAGCTAGGCCAGGTTGGGTTGGAGGGAGGAGGATGGTCCATTCCTGTGGAAACAGTCCTTACCAGCTGTCATTTTTAGACAAGTCAAGACTGACAAACTTGACCAACTGCATCTGTTTAAACTGCACCCTAATGGCCCTGCTGCCAGGTTCTACTTCAATCTGTGTAATCAACCTCACTTTTCTGTTCAGCTCTGGATCTGGCATAGCATCCCTGCAGTGGCGGATGTATGGCCTGCATAGGGCAACTTGTGTCATCACTGTATCTCCCATCCACACTGATTTTAAATATCAGGAGGAGGCGGTCACACAGTCTGGGTTTGCTTCCTTTGCAGCATGGCTGTCTCCACAAGCTTCCAATTGGCTGCAGCTGCTGAGCAGTTTTTAAAGCTGCTCGACTGCAGGTTGATCCTGCTTGCAGTCAGTGAGCCAAGGATACAATGCTCTTATGTAGGGTTCACATATGGTATGTCCAGGTGCCTGAAGGGAAGATTTCTGCCCAAGGATTTTTCTGCATATCTGCTCAGATCTGCTCATTTACACTTTGGGGGGGGGAGGGGGCGGGATGCATATCTGATACTATTGCCACATTCTGCTCACCCTGCACACAGTGGGTGAATTGCAGCCATAAAGCAGTCAGGCTCTCAGGATATCGCTGTTTGACACAGTATGATAAAAAAGAGAGCGAGTCAAAGCTTTTCTACTAACTTTTGTTTTAGTTCAATAACTTTTATGTCTGTGCCTTTGACAGTCCAAGGAACGGTGATTTCTAATCACAGACTTAGCTGTGCTAGGAAAGCCGTAGTTTTTAGGTAGAATTAGTTGCATTGTTAGGTGGAATTAAGATTTTACCTTTTCTCTGAAACATCTTACTTTATTTCAGCCACTCTGTGAGAAAAGACACAGGACTAATGTGTCTATTCCAGTAGCACAGTTTGTATGTCTTTAAGTAAAAGAGCTAGTCAGTCCTATGAAATGGTATATAAAACACCAATATTAAACAAAAACAGCACAAGAGAGCTGTTAGTAATGCCAAATCTAGTTTCCCTTTATCATTATGACCCTTTCTTACATTTTCTCATTTCCCCTCACTAAATTTTTTTTTTAAATAAACCTTACTCCGCAGTTAACTTTGATCTTTTAATCATCACTCTTTGACACTCCAATCCCTGTTTAATTTATGCAGGACACCTTCTCTCTGACTCTCAAAGTTTACTTGAGCTATAATTCAAGTGCTACCCCTATCTTGAGTCCTATCCACAAACAAAAACCCTCAACTCAAATGCATTCGGTGCTTTAAACTTGAATTGGCCAGCGTGAGAGGCAGTATAGCCTAACACTCAAGTGAATTGAGCTCATCAACTGCTAATACACCTATCCCATAGTATGGCTGGAGGCTAGTGCCACTTGAGTGCCACTAGTTCTCCAATGCCTTACCACAACTCCCGTTGTGTGCCCAGGAAGGACAGACAAGTTCTCTCACAATTACTGGGAAAGAATCCTTAGAGTGGCTCAGCTTACTACTTTCCAAAGAACTATGAGATGTGTCCCCAGAAGTCTTAGCACCACACACAAATGAGTTCAGTGCCCATGTGAACACAGCATCTCAACTGTTATTTTGCAGTGTGACCATTTTCACTCAAGCTAGGATTGAGAAGAGTAACTTAAGCATAAGGGGGAGAATTTGCACAGAGCTTATCACTTGTGTGGCTTCAGTCAGCCAGTAGATTCATTTTTTCACTTTCATGGGCACTAGAACTACCTACATGCCCATTTCTCTCAAGGTGATGATGGTTAGTGTGTGAAAACAGATTAAAAGGAAACATTAATTGCAGTTGCTGTTATATCAATTTATATGATACCTTGAATACTGTAAACTGGGCCCTGGTATAATTCCAGATGATAATTACACCAGGTGTGAATTTGGTATTGATACATGGGGCCTGTATGGGAGGAGTAGACCACAGCAAGCACAATGGGTCAGAGACCCATAGGACAAAAAGATTTGGTTTTATTGCCAGTTAATCACCAAAGATGTGTCCTAAAAAGAGTTTTACCCCTTTAAGAGACCAGCAGAGCATGGCTTACCTGAGCCCAAGATTAAAACAAACAAGTCAGGACCTCCAGCCTACTTCCCAGCTTCAGTCCCTGGTGGTCAGGGGGGATTCAAAGGGCTCTTTCAGACCAGTTATCAAAAGAAATTAAACAAAAGACTCAAGGCTGGCTTTAGACATCCCTGAATCCATGAACCTAACTCCATCTTTCAGCATCCAAGCTCTTATAAGAACAGAAGAAGGGTCTGCCCTTTTCCACAGCTCTATCTGCCCCTTCCTGAGGGTTTGTGCAGCTAAGGTGCACAGCTGTGGCACTTCCCACAGAAAAAATGGTTAACCATTTGCCTGCCAGCCCAGAGACAGTCTCTACAGGCCTGGTGAGTTCTAGCATGTCATATATGATGGGACAGAAATTACTACTGCGTCATGATCAATAGATATACAAATATAAAATGGAGGAATGGAATGTGACACAATACGAGTCAGGCATAGGCTTAAATTAATTTAAAAATATTGTTTAAATGTTGTCCCTTAATATGCCTAGAGCAAATTACTAGGCTAATTATAAATTCCTCTGAGTTGGTGGACATCAGCGTGTGCGCTATAGGCTAGTGAATTTTTTTCCCTAAATGGTAACTTCATTATGTTTTCAGTGACCTTTAGTGAGCTGCAGTATTATCAGGGACCATATTTATTAATTTGACTGATGTGCTACAGGTCTGAACAATTGTATTGTTCCTTTCCCCCCAGTGAAACAGTCAGTTGCTAACTCAATAGAATAAACTTGGCCTGTTATCTCATAAACTAGAGAAGTGAGCTCCCCAGGGCTTCCTCCTAGCGTTCACATTTTCTAAGCTCTGTCATGCGGAAGAGTTTACTGTAGGCTTTAAAAAAATTGACATGCAATATCTGCTCTCTTCTACCAGTCCCTGGTAGGATTGACAAGAATCCCAGTAGTACTTTTCAGAACCAACAGACTGAAAAATAAAGGATTCCATATTCTTTTATCGTCCTGCACTGCAAGCACCAAATATTGGAAGAGAGCCATTATAGAATGGGATCCCTCTGGTCAGTCCCTAATTTTCAGTAGACATATTTCGTGACATTATTATTCCATAAATATTTATCCATTCGAGAGTAAAAAAAAATACTGATTGTATCATCTCACAATTCGCTCAAGGCTGCTTGTACTGAGGCACTTTAGATTTAAATTTTGTGGCTAAGACAGGTGCCAGGGCGGCACTAAATTATGCAGCAGCATTAGCTGATTATACAGTCATTCAGCTTTACAAAAATATGTCTAAAAATGCATCATGACAATATAACTAGTGTGCATTGCTGCTGGCATTGCAGCAGAGCAATATTACCACCGTATCTGAGGCACAGATCTTCATATGGATTTAGTTGCCATTGAAAGCAGTGGGAGTTAGGCTCCTAAATATCTTTGAGGCTCTGGGCCTGAGTGCCTGTACACAAGTACTGTTAGGCTATTTAAGGCCCCACATTAACTTACATCCAGAGTTGTTCATTAATGGTCTGAAATACATTCATTATCCCACCTTAGTGTTTTTTTAAACTGGTTCTTCCATTATTTAATTTAGGGCCTGATCCTGTGAAGTCCTGAATGCCTTCCTCCCAGGACTGGGTCCTTAAAAAGGCAGCACTTTGTGTGGATTCCAAAGGCCAACAAAGTTCCCCACATCATGCGATTCCCAGCCATGACATTTGTGTTTGTTTTTATAAGGTGGAGGGCCTACACTATATTGGTGCATTTTTAAAAAAAATCATTGCTAGAATAATGGATTTTAAACAGTCATTTAGAGAGCCAACGTTAGGGTTTGAATTTGATGGTGCCAAATGCTCACAAACTATTCTCTTGAGATTTTTGCCTCAAATGAAGTAAATATTATAAGATTAGCCTTTCTCATGAGATATTCTCCATCATCAGATCCAAAACAGAGTACACATTCTGGTAGTGCAAAGCAAAGAAGCTCTAAAACCAGTTGAACTAACCATTTAAGGATTCATCCTGCATAGCGGGGAATCCTTGGAAGTGTAAAGCTTCCATGGTGACTCTTTTGCCACCTGCAGTGGCAGTTACTTGTGCATAGGGTATGGCGAAAAAGAAAGGGTAGGGTGGCCAGGGCATCCACACCTCCTGCTAATCCCCAACTGCCAGACTGGCCCCTTTGGGTCATAAGCAACCAATATAAACTAGAGCAACCCTGGAGCCACAGTAAATAAAGAAATTTGAAAATGTTTTTAATAGTAAGTTGTTTTTTAAATGAAAAAAAGCACAAATTTATTGTACTATTTTTAAAACTTTAGAATCGAATTAGCTCTCAGTTACATGAGTGCATCTCCCATTTAAGTCAATAAGATTTGTGAATGCATAACTGGGAGCAAAACTTGTCTTCTGCCCTACCTTTTCTTCAGCCACATAACACAATTCATATTGGAGTGCCAGAACCCAATCATGGGTGGGTGGGTGGGCATGGGCCCATAGGAACAAAGATCTTTCAAGCTATATATATATTTTTTTTTGTAAAGTATTTTAAATGAGAGTGAAACATAGATGAGTTTAGGACCCAAATGTACCCAATACCATCAGGGGTTTTCAGTTTAGATCAGAGTAGCTGTCATACTGGCAATTGGCAGCTCCCTTTGAAACCAAGGTCGCTCAAGGGGAGATTGTGTTGCTTCAGAAAAGCAGTTTGTTAAACAAACTTTTTTTTTCTGCCCAGAGTGGAGTTTTTATGGTCTTCAAAACTCATTATCGATCGGATATAAAATTGATCATCTGTCAACCTACTGAACATAAATAGCCCATGCTGTGCCTGTCCACTGGTGGCCACACGCTAGAGTGGAGTAAAGAAATTAGCAGATCCCATCTTGCTGCATGTGTGTACCACAATGCACCACAGCTGCCACTTGAACTAAGATTCTTCAACATGGTCTGCAGGCCAATATGTTACAAAGGGAGGCAAAGAGAAACCTCCCACTGGGTAAACCAATAAAATCTCACTGTGTGAAGCTGGTAGCAGAGTCATTCTCTCTTTATCTCACTACTCAGGTTTGTTCAGGGACCTGAGGGCTTCAAAAGCAGACTGCCAGGGGAGTGACAGCCTCTCCAAAGGAAATTAAAAGATAAGCAAAGTCTGCTTCTTGCCCACTGCACTGCAGGGTCCCAAGCCCACATGTATTTAGGAGGCTTTTAAGAAGAAAGTACTAATCATGCTGTAGCAGGCAGTTACATGAGACCAAAAAAAAAAAAAAAACTACATGTCCTACACAACCTAAAAATTATTAGAAACCCCAATTCATGCCAGAAAAGTTTGTTTTTAAGCACATTTGGTTTTTGCTAGAAGTCATATATCACATTTTAGGATGATATCTGAAACTTTTGTAAAATCATAGTGGGAAGGACACAGGCATTCTGGATAGAGGAGATCTCTGCAAAATGTGAGCTTGTACAATTATGCCTGACACTCGCCTCCCGAAGCAAGTACTCTTCTCTCAGTTAAGTCAAGGAAGAAGGGCTCATGGAGAGCAGTGGAAGTGTTTCAAAGACGTACTGAAAGTACATCTTAAAAAGGGAGGCATCAACCCAACAAATTGGGAGGATTTGGCGCGGAACAGAACACAGTGGTGCCACACCATAAACCAAGGCACAGCTCACTTTGAGGAGAACAGATGTGCTCATGAGACAGAAGCGACGAAGGAGGAAAGAAAGGGCACAACAGTCCAGCCAACAACTATGTCTCCTCCACGATTACACCTGTCACTTCTGTGAGAAAATCTGCAGGGCAAAAATTGGGCTCCTCAGCCACTTAAAACTCACCAATGAACCCCCTTGGCAGACATCCTCGCATCGAGGGATAGCTGAAGAGCTCTTTGAAGAGCTACTGTTTTAAAGGATAGTTTTTGTTCATTTCATGTAAACTCTGAAAGCATGGAGGCATTTAGGGAAAACATTATTTATGATCACTTTCCCAAATCTTTATTTTTATATTGTATTTATTGACTTTTTAGTAACAAATGACATTAATTGGTTACAGTGCAATGATAACTATATAGCCATTAATACAGAGGTAAATTACAAAGATAAACACAAATGCATGCTGTGAGGTGTCATTCCATATTCTTTATGAAAATATGCTTATGATATGAATGACATAACAGATATACTTTATGCAAGATGGCTCATGTGAGATATCATTGGAAAGGTTTGATTTACTGAATGCGATTATCCTATTTGTATGAATTATCATTTTTGTATCTGACGTTAGGAATATTGACCGGTGTATCTGTATTTCATATTTGCTGCTTTGGGTCACTCCCACTGCTGACACTTCAGGGACTACAATGGAAAAGCCAGACAGTGCTGATGGCACATCAGCAAGAGACAATGGACTGTAAAAGAGCTTAGTCTTCCTGTGAACGTGTGGGTCAGCCTGAGAAGAATGGCTACAGGGGCCCCACAGAGTCAGGTGGTCTTGTCACCTGATACTAAAACATTACCTGGGACTTCTTGTAACTTTCCACTGTAAGGGAAGGAGGGTCAAACTAGGAAACAAAAGACTCCCGCCTTATGCAAATCCTATTTAAGGGTGGGAAGTGAGGTAATCCTGGTCGTCAGTTCTCCCCTGCTACCTCACCCAAGATGACTGCTGGAAACAACTAACACTGAACTGGGGGAAAGAACTGAACCCAGGCTGGAAGAGCATCTGGCCTGTGAAGAAGGTTATTAGAACCACATTTAGGGTGAGAACTTGCATATAACTAGTTTCTTTAGTGTATTAAGCTTAGTTTGCGTGCTCTGTTTTGTTTTCTTAGTAATCTGCCTTGTTCTGTCTGCTACCTCCTTAACTACTTAAAATACACCTGTTATAGTTAATAAATTTATTTCTGATTTATAATACAACCCAGTTTAGGTGATTTCTAACTAGGGGTGCAAGAAATTGTGCATACCCTCTTCCACATTGAGGGAAGAGGCAAATAGAATATCTCTTTGGGTCTGTACTCCAAGGAAGGTGGACATCTCAGTGCTGGATCAAGTCCCTTAAGCTAAGTCTTCCCAGAGATGATCTGCAGCTGGGTGTGGCCTTGCCTGTATGTGTGTTAGAGGAGGTTTTAAGAGCCTGGCTCAGCAAGACAGGTTAAAGGGGGCCCAGGCTGGCAGAACAGGTAGAGTCTGTGGTATCTCAGCACATCAGGTGACTTCCCCAGGGGTCCAACCCATCAGACATGCCTTGCATGTTATACAAAGATACATACATTTGTATACACAGAGGTAAATTGTAGGAAAAAAGCAAATGAAATGGGCCTGATCCAAAGCCCATTGACATCACTGAGATTTGGATCAGATCCATAATGATTCACAACAAAACAAATATGGAAAATTACTATGTAAAAATGTCACTTTCTTACTCAGAGGTGGATTTAGGTACCTAACTTTAGGTACCCAACTTTGAACATTTTGGCCTTAATAAAAATATCAGCTGATGATACATGAGATCAAATAAACTCCAACACTCTTCACTTTGTTGACTGTTCAGGACTAAGACTAAAAACTTATTTTTGTACTTAAATAAGCAGATGAAACTCTGAACCCCAAGGAGCAGATCTGTTGAGTGGCCGCCTCCATCATATTACCCCTTCTGCTCAGTCATAATTTGTATTTAACTCAGACACTCTGCTTCCTTCCCCAGAGTTTAAGAAGAGCTCTGTGTAGCTCGAAAGCTTGTACCTTCGATCAACAGAAGTTGGTCCAGTAAAAGATATTCCTTCACTTACCTTGTCTCTCTCAGATTCTGGGACCGACACAGCTCCAATAGTACTGAAAATGAGTATGAACGTGACATTGTACAGTAGTTTTTCAGAGTGGAATGATATTTTGTTTTGTTGTCACACTTTTTTTTTTTTAAATAACGTCAGGTGTTCAGTACCTCTCAAAAACCAGGTCCCTTTTATTTAGATACCTAAATATAGATTTAAGTGCCTAACTTTTAGGCACCAAGGCTGACAATGTTGCCCTCAGTTCCAATCAGTGAAGCATCAATAAGGATGATGCATGAGATGGAATGAACCCCGCTTGATTCTGAGAGCCTTGGATAAGTTTACAGGGTTGGTGGTTGTGAAAACCAAATAAACTGAGCACATTAGATTCAGGATTCATTGAGAGTCAATAACTATGCAAGTGTACAATGCTAAATTTATAGTCACTTTTCAGAATAGAGCCTCATTTAAATGTAGCTAAGCAGTATATATGGTATCCTATGATTAAAGCCAGTGTTTTTGTTGTAATATATAGTTTAGTATAATGACAGCACTGACCAGCAGTGGATACATATCAAATTGCAACAAGGTGGGTGTTTTGACTGACATTATCTATTCAGTCAATTGAATCCCCATCTTATATAGCTGATGTTTTTCTCCATTTGATACATAATTTCCTCTATTGCTGCTGCCTTCATCTCACTGAGGATCATGGATTCAATCAGTGACTTTGGAGAGCTATTCTACATTTGGCTAACAGCAGTGCTATGGGCACAACTGTTTTAGCTCCCGAGTTAAAACAATTACTGTGATGTCCACTGTTGCTCTCTGATAACAATGCCTGACAACGAAGTTAGCCAAACTTTCAGTCTGGTAATATGTATACTATACAAGTTAGATTTTTTCATATTATATAATTTAAGCAGCAATATAACCCTGATGAAGCAATTTAAAGTTCATTATAAATCTAGCATTAATAAAAATCTGTTTTCTTTGTAGATATTCAACCATTGAATAGCTTCTCTCTAAGTATCCACTATTTTTTCACAAAAGTCAACGGGGAAAGGGATTCTTCTATTTCTTTAAGGGAGCATATTTAAAATCAAAGTGTAAGTGCCACCTTGGCCTTTCTCAAATCTTATTAACGTGTTGGTGAAATAGTTGGCTGCAGACCCCCAAAGCCTGCTTCAGAAGCTTTTAGCAAAGAGACACCACTAAGACTTCTTCAAAGCAATCATATTTTCCATGTAAGAGTTTACTACAGCCTTAGAGAAATCAAAATACAATACATGCTCTTTTCTACTAAACCCTGCAGGATTTCCAAGAATCCAAGCAAAATTTTTTAAAGCTAAATGACTAAGATTTTTGTAGTCTACAGTAAGGTCCCAAATGTAATTTTCTCATAGGCAGTGATCTTGAGTAATACCACTTAAATCCCTTTCATAGACTTAGGCAGTAGAAAGAAGAAAAGATAAAATCTGCAACAATGAACAAAATTTGTCTGTGATACTAACACCCTTTGGCCCATACAGACATCCTTCTAAAATCACTTTGAAAGTCATGCAGCTGAAGGTCATTACAGCAAATTCCGCATTTACAATAGCTAGAAGTGTGTATTTCACTGTGTTAACAAACATAACCCACATGATATGCTGACCAGATCTCTATTTGAAAATGGAAAGTTTATGGTGTGAGGTTAAGGCTTTCCATTAGAAGCAGTGACTTGCAATGTTGGTAGTACAGGACTTCATTTTTCACTGTAAAACAAAAGCTAAGCTTCTCCTTAGAATAAACTAGCAACTTTACATTGCCTTAATTTTAGTTACATTTCTCTATTTTCTGTTAGATTTCAACCTCAAATAATTTTTTAGAAGATTATGATTATTTATTCCAATCCCCCTGAAAAAGGGTTTGGAATAAAAGTTGGAATTCAATTTACGAAGGGTGCCAGTAGCTATCGTTAAAGTTGAATTCCAACTTTTATTCCAATCCCTTTTTCAGGGGGATTGGAATAAATAATCATAATCTTCTAAAAAATTATTTGGGGTTGAAATCTTTCTTGCTTGGTTCAGCCTAAAGATGATTTTATATTTTTAGAAACAAAATCAGTTGAGTTATTCTTGAGTATATGTAGAATGGACACACACAGTGCTTATTTTCCAATTAGAATAATTGTGCTAAGATAACTTGATAAGGCCTGAAACAGAAATTTGAGTTTTGGTCATGCTCCCATTGATTCCAATAGGACCAGAAGCAAGCTTTTGGCTTTTGTACACCTCAAACTTAAAGTACCTAGTCAGGTTTGAAGAAAAGGGAATCAGAAGTACACCTCTAGCCCAATATAACACTGTCCTCGGGAGCCAAAAAAAAAAATCTTACCGCGTTATAGGTGAAACCACATTATATCAAACTTGCTTTGATCCGCAGGAGTGCGCAGCCCCGCCCACCCCCCCCCCCGGAGCGCTGCTTTACCGCGTTATATCCAAATTCGTGTTATATCGGGTCGCGTTATATCGGGGTAGAGGTGTATTAAGATTACAAATGGCTATAATTGGCAACTTTTGTGCTCGTGCATTAGCAATTGCTGTGTTTAGCACATTTCAAGGTTGTATTTGTTAACGATTTCCCGTTCAGTGATACTGTATCTGTTTGGACTGATTCTAAAGACCTCAAGCAGAATAGCTCCATACCAAGTGCACTAAATGCCCCAATAACAACTATGTGGGTGAAACCAGACACTCACGACACTCTTGAATGAACTCACACAGGAAAATGATAAAAGACAAAAACAACATATCACCTGTGGGTGAACTCTTTTCACAAAGCGATCACTCTATATCTGACCTCTCATTCCTCATCCTCAAAAGGAAGCCTACACAACACTTTCAAAAGGCAAGCTTAGGAGCTTAAATTCATAACTTTGCTAGACACTAAAAATTATGGTCTTAATAAAAACACTAGGGGCTTGTCTACACATACAGTGCTGCAATGGCACAGCTGCATCAGTGCAGCTGCTCCACTTCAGAACATCTGGTGAAGATGGTCTATGCCGATGGGAGAGAGCTGTGTCAGTGGGAGAAGCTCTCCCACCAACGTATGCTGTCCACACCAGCACTTATGTTGGTGTATTATATGTTGCTCAGGGGGGTGGTTTAGTCACACTTCTGAGCAACATATGTTATGCCGACATAAGCTGTAGTGTAGACATAGCCTAGATTTATGACTTCTTACAACAACCTGTGTAACCCACTAACCTTCATCTTTTCCTATGACTTACAGGGGTGCTAATGGGCCACTTCACCTTCAATGGTCCCTTAGAGTATGTGTTAATTACTTATGTTAAACTTTCTGTTAGATCTTGTATTTAGCTGTGGCATTCTTAATACCTTTCCCAGACCTGAAGAAGAGCTCTCTGTGTGGCTTGAAAGCTTGTTTCTCTCTCCAACGAAGTTGGTCCAATAAAAGATATTACCTCACCCATATTGTCTCTCTAAGGGCTTCTCTACGCCATGCAGCTTTTAGTGACAGGGCTGTGTCGACACAGCCCTGTCGCTAAAAGTCGGCGTTTGTAAATACTCTTTAGCGGCACTTTTGCCAACAATATACTTCCACCCCCGCTAGCGGCATTCAGTTTGTCGGCAGGAGAGCGTTCCTACTGACAAAGCTGCGTTCATACTACCACTTGCCACAGCAAAACTTTTGTCTTTCGGGGTGGGGGGGGGAATGTAGACAAAGCCTAATATTCTGGGACCGACACGGCTACACCACCACTGCATCCATATCAAGGGACCTACAAGATCTGCTGGAAGAGAATAGTCAATTTTTAGCATCAACACAGATGCAAGTAAAATCTATAGAAGTTTCCCAGTTTTAGTGATAATCCAGACAGGAGGCAGAACTTCCAGTTTGTTCAGCCCTGCTATATTCTATTTTTGCAACCATTGTTTTTTATTATAATTTCAAGTATTTGGATTAAATATTGAGACCATTTGGGTTATAATTTCCTTCCCGAAGCTTAGTTACATGGAGTGTTACAGTCTGTGAACCATCTAAAATTCTAATCAAGAATGAAAAACAATTTGTGTGATTAACAGGAAAGAAAAAAGTTAATGGCAAAAATGAACATATTTTATAGGAAAAGTAAAGCACAAACACTAAATGTCCATAAAAAAAAGTGCTACTTCAATGCATTAAGTAGAATGAAAAGAGAGTCTCTAAAGACTGGTCATGTAATGTAACAGCTATTGGTTTTATGTTATTACTAAAGTCTAGAGTACTCTCTTTGTAAACACCCCATGGCAAAGAAAATAATTGAAATACCAGTTTAGCAATCTGTTACCAGGATGTGATCTCAACCTATTAACTCTGTAAAACAAAATGATTTTTTTTAGATGGACCTAAAATGCACCCCACGATTCTGAAACATATTAATCTAGGTATTTATGAGGTCCTTATCACGATAGCATCTGAGCGCCTCTCAGTCATTAATGGATTATCTTCACAACATATCTGTGAGGTAGGGAGATATTATACTCATTTGACAAATGGGGAACTGAGGCTGAGCCCTGGTCTATACTATAAAATTACTTCACCATAATTTACGTTGCTCAGGGGTGTGAATAATCCACATCCCTGAGCAACGTAATTATACTGACCTAAGTGCCGGCATAGACAGTGCTATGTTGGTGGGAGAGCTACCACCGACATAGCTACCACCTCTCGTGGAGGTGGAGTTATTAAGCCAACAGGAGAGCTCTCTCCCTTTGGCTTAGAGCATCTTCACCAGAAGTGCTACAGAGGTGCAGATGCATCGGTGCAGCTGCACCGTTGTAAATTTGTAGTGTAGACCTGCCCACAGAATAGATTCAGTGATTTGTCCCAGCTCACACAGGAAGACTGTGGCTGAGTCAGGATTAAAACCAAGGTCTCCTCAGGACTGATCAGTTTTCATACTAGATCAGTTTAGAAACAGATATTGCTACAGAGCTTCAACCCCTAGTTCAGGACATGGCTATAAACAGTTATAGAAGTGCTTAGTGGTAGAGCTTAGAGGTGGACGTGCCTTAAGAATAATATAGGGTGGCATAAAAAGAACTGTGTGGTATCTATAACCATGGGCAGTCACTATGTTAACCGTCTCTTAAGAGAAAGTAAGCAGATGTGATTGGGCAGCCTGTCTGTGTTGGGCGTAAGGCAGGGAACTGCATCTTGGAAATACTCAGGTCAGAAGCGGAAAAATCATTGGTCTTTTGCTTCACTAAATTAATTCATTAACTATCTGGATACGTTTTGTAAAGAAGTACAGAACATTGGCAGTAAATAAAGTTAAGGTAAAAATCTTGGCAGAGTGACCATTTTTATAACATTAATCCTGCTAAACCAGTTGATAATACGATTAGACTAATCTTTCCAATCCAGTGAGATTTGTTTTAGTAAGACTATGAAAGTTAATTCATAAAGTTGGTCAAATTTGTAAAGTAAGTTGGATTCCTAGGCATCTGAAGCCAGTATCTGTGTAATTTTGAAAGGTGATATCCTTTAATCTAGTTTCTTTGGAGATCAAGATTTTGGATGAGAGGTTGAGGGAGAGAGTACTGATTTACTTTGAAGTCTAAAATTGAGCCATGCAGTTCCAAAGTTTATTACTTCAGAATAGGCTATTTCAGGGTCTGTCAGAGACTAATCAGGTGGCCTACACACACACAGAATATTTAGATGGATCAACTTTAATTCCTTTTATTTTAAGGCTGATCTTAATGATTTGTGCCAAGGGTAACATGGCAAAGGGGCCAGATGGAGATGCCCTTTCTATTCCCCAGGCCTCCCTTGAAATGGCTGGTTTTGCCTCTGTCAGCTATGAGAGAGGTTCTAAGAGCTGCACTGGTGCCCTGAATTAAACAGAAATTCCCACTCCATGACCATATTGGAAAGATCTTTAAAAGTTTTGCTTGATTCAATCAACTACCTTCTCATCCTAATGTTATGCATTTTAGTGGATGGTCAGGTTGAATGATTTTTCAAACATTGCCTGCTGTATACCTATCATTCATAAACCAATACTGGTCTTGGTGAATTTATATATATTTGCAATTTTGTCCAGAAACAGAATTTTTCTGCATTTCTCCCTCTGTCCCACTCCTGTCAGTGTTGCAAAATGATATAATGTAACTGGAGCAGTAATCCAGAGACCTGCCTTCCTTTAAATGATAGAGCCACATTGGTATTATTTATTGAAGTTTTTAATTGTAACAGTGCCTTGCTTATGTTAAATGATCTTATCTTTATAAAATTTATGTATTTTTCTATACCTGTGAGTCTTAAATAGAATTTTTTTAAAGATACAATAAACATGCATGAAAAAAGCAGCAATTTTATAGCCCATATTCATCCATTGATTTCAGTAGTCTTAACTCAGATATAAATATGGCTCTTTGAGCCAACAAGGGCTTTGTAAAGAACTCTGTGGGAAAGCCATCTGGGCCTGGGGAATGCTTTTATTGTATGGACACCCTCTAATATGTCTTTTTTGACTGATGTTAATTTCCTGTAATTGTTCTTCTGACAACTTGGGTCAATTAAATGGGTATAAAAGGTGATATTTGCTTTGTAGGCTTCTTGGAGATATCTGGAGGGTATTGTGCATCATAACCTGGGTGTGTCTGTGTGAAAGCTTCATGTCCTGTGCAGCAGTCTCCCACCCCCACCCCAAAAATTGTTTCCCTTCAGAAGTTGGGCAGGTTACCAAACAACTTTAACCACAAAGATATCCTGGTAATGGCTCATCTCTGTTTCTCAAGGTTTGTTACTCAGATCCAGACATGATAATTGGTTATATTAAAGTGCATTTTTGTAGTTTTCCCCTGTCTCTTACTATCAGTTCTTTGTCCTGAGATCAGAGTAAGTTGCTATACTTGCCTTATGGATCTTGTTATCTTCAAGCCAGGGCATTAAGTGCACTAACCCCTTTGCTGTGCAGTTTCTCTGGCCTCTCCTTTTCTTTAAATTAAAATAATGCCTTAAGTACGTATCCCACAACAGAAATATCTCCTCCTAATCCTCCTGTTACTTCAATGGCGTGGATGTCAAAAACAGAAATACACACACCCCACCAGTCTCCGGGGATGTTTTCTAATAAGAAATCTATGTCCATTCTGATATATATCATTATTTTCTGGCATGCTTTCTCTGGGCTAAGTCATAACAAACAAATACATGTGTGGAGGGAAAGAATCCCATGTAAATACAGGCTTCATTGGGCGTATGTGCCAAAGTGGCAAAATGAGCCCAAGCAACATCCTTCTCCTTCCTCACAAAGGCTCAGAGAAATATCTATAGCACCTTTGCAAAAATCCCTATCCTGGCCTGTTCACATGCTGGGCCAGTGCTCTGGCACTACTGAAAGTAGCACTGAGGCTGCCCTAAGTTACATTTGGATTTCCAGGGCTCCGAGAAGCTGATCCAGCAACTAGAGATTGTGGATATGTTCCACTTATGGCCTCGTTTCCAGGCTACACCCACTCCAAGGGGCCCAGGAAGGGCATTTTTCAAGTGGGATGGAATTCAGTTGTAACACTGTTCAAAAATTAATCATATACAATGGGAATCTTGAGAGGAGAAATTAAGATAGCTTTCTGGCTGCTTTGTGCCAATAGCACAGGGAAGGAGCAAGGCCATTGTATTTTTACCATCTGTCCCCTAAATTTGAAATCTGAGTTTAATACATTTTCCCCCTCACAAATTGGGCACCTTAGTGAGCAGATTGATTACTAACCTTTTGTTTGACAGATTTTGCAATTATAATAATAAATCTTAATAGCAATTAGTATATCTGCTGTGCAAGACGGAGCTTGTTTGTAAGTAGGTAAATATACAAAATGTTATTAAAGTGTCACAAGTTTGGTAACTCAATATGATTGATTATACTGACCTACTTTTCATGAGTACCTGATCCCATACAGTTTAATTTGTATGTCTCAAAATTTCTAATACCATAGATGAACATTTCTTCTTGCTCACTCTTTATAATAAGCTAAACTAAAATATTTTTCAGCTTTTGTCTGAATTTATACAGGTGCTAGTTGTGATCTTAACATACATTTTTTGCTTAAAGACTTAATGGCTTAATTATTTAATGGGATACTTTAATATACCTTTTACTTTAAGGAGTTTTAAAATAAACTTAGTATTTTCTTATTCCCTTTGATTTGGAATTGTCTTTTTAAAATGTTAATAGATCAGCATTACTAATAATATTTTGTAAACCATCCTGGGCTTGATCACCATCCTGGGCTTGAAATAGGTTCCCGTCTATGATAACATCTATAGTAGAAATAGTGTATCTGGTGAAATTTTTAAATTCTTACAGTGTTTAGCAATCCATTATATGTTTTTACAACTTTTTATGGATAGCTCCAATTGCTGGTGCTTCAGACCTCTTTGAAATGAGCATTGATCTTCCACAGGTTCTTTATCTTAGATTAAAAGAAGGGAGTGCATTAGCTAGTCAACTTTTTTCTTGTAATTAAAACAAGATATATCACTATGTTTATTCCTCATAGCAACACTTCATTTTGAAAAACAACCCACTATGTTTTATTTGTGCTAATGGATTGGCATGTATAAAACAGAATGTATAACACATCTGAGATGACTGCTGTGAAAATGCATGAGTTGCTGCTCTCTCTAAATAGAGCACAATTATGGCACACATTTGCGGTGCTTTTACCTGTACTACCACTGCTGGAAATCTAACTGTATATGTGACCTGCATATTTAAAGCACAATGGAAAATTCCATAAATGTAGCATAGCATGAAAGCACAGAACAGCCATCATGAATATCATGTCCAATACAAACTATCGCCAAATGATTACTACCAAACCACAGTACCATCTTAAGCATATTCTGTCTCTTATATTGATACAATATTCTTAGAGTCCCTTTTTAAAATGCCATGACTCTAGGCAACTTGCATAATAGGTTTTCTGTATATTGCATGTCTGTAAATCATTATCTACTGTATGCAGTTCATAGAATACCAGGGCTGGAAGAGACCTCAGGAGGTCATCTAGTCCAACCCCCTGCTCAAAGCAGGACCAATCCCCAGACAGATTTTTGCCCCTGCTCCCTAAATGGCCCCCTCAAGGATTGAACTCACAACCCTGGGTTTACAGCAGGCCAATGCTCAAACCACTGAGCTATCTCAGAGGTAGAAAACACTGTATGTAGCTCTCAGGTCCTGTGCCTTTTGTTTGATTTATTCAGAATAGGTTCTAAAAGCCACTACCAAGCACTAAAGCAGAGCAAACATGAAACAGAAAGTGACCTGCAATTCATGTTCTCAGGTGTCTTATTACAATGGAATAGAATGAAAGTCCATTCCTGCATCCCTGATTCCACAGCATCACTGGAGATAACACCCATATAACATTTCTATGGAAGCTCTCTTCTACCATCATTTGTTACAATAGCACCAAATGAGGTCTGGAACGCATTGTGTTAAGCAGGGTGCAAACACACAGCAAGAGACAGTCTTGGCCTAAAGATCTTACAATCCAAATAGAAAAAAGACCAAAAGTAGGAGAGAAACAGAGGCAAAGTGACTTGACCAAGATCACAGAGCAGGTCAATGGTAGAGCCTGGATTAGTTCCCTAATCTCCTGAGTCCTAGTCCAGTGCTCTATCACTAAGCTACACTCTCTATTCAGCCACTGCTAGCAAGGGATGTATTCCACCTCTGCTTGGGCATGGGGGAGCTGCCTCTAGAACCTTTATTATTTAAGTGGAAAGCATAACAGGATGTGAATCTCTTCCCCTACCTTTGCAGGGAAAGCAGATGGGTAAATGTAGAGCTATTATAATTCTCAGACACAAATCTTTGTTAACTTGATGTTAAAATTGGTAAAATAAGAGAAAAATCAGAAAAACCAACGTCCTGATGGTCAGACCCCGTACTCGATGGCTCAGAGAGTGAGGGGCCTGCTCAGACTGGGACTCTAGCAGTGCGTGAGGAGAGCAGGGACTGCTCACCCAATGCTCTCTGTGACGGGTTGGATCACAGAAACCCCCTTGGGAGCTGCCACCTAATATACCAAGACTACCTCTGCTCCTGTTTTCCCTGCCAGCTCAGGACTCCAGCACCCTGTCTTGCTGAGCCAGACACTCCCGTCTGCTCCAACACAGACCCAGGGCTGAATTACCTGCCCCAAAGCTGCAGATTTACCTGAAAACAGTTCACAGAAGTGTGCTTGTCTTTAGCACTCAGATGCCCAACTCCCAATGGGGTTTAAACCCAAATAAATCCGTTTTACCCTGCATAAAGGTTATACAGGGTAAACTCATAAATAGTTCGCCCTCTAAAACACTTATAGAGAGATATGCACAGTTGTTTGCTCCCCCAGGTATTAATACATACTCTGAGTTAATTAATAAGTAAAAAGTGATTTTATTAAATACAGAAAGTAGGATTTAAGTGGTTCCAAGTAGTAACAGACAGAACAAAGTAAGTCACCAAGCAAAATAAAATAAAATGCGCAAATCTATGTCTAATCAAACTAAATACAGATAAGATCCTCACCAGTTCCAGAATGCTCCCTTTTACAGGCTAATCTCCTTTTAACCTGGGTCCAGCAATCACTCACACCCCCTGTAGTTACTGTCCTTTGTTCCAGTTTCCTTCAAGTATCCTGCGGGGGGGGGGGGTGGAGAGGCTCCTTCTTTAGCCAGCTGAAGGCAAAATGGAGGGGTCTCCCACGGGTTTAAATAGACTCTCTCTTGTGGGTGGAGACCCCCCTCCTCACTCCTATCCAAAGTCCAGCTCCAAGATGGAGTTCTGGAGTCACCTGGGCAAGTCACATGTCCATGCATGACTCAGTCTTTACAGGAAGAAGCCATTGTCCACATGGTATCTTGTATGTCTCCAGGAAGACTTCTTATGTGGACTGGAGCATTCCAGGATGCATTGTTCCCCAAATGCTTCCTGATCAGGTACTTAATCTTGTGAATTCCTTCCTAAAGAAGCTGACCAAATGCCTCACAAAGCTTACTTAGAAATCAAGCACGTATACATAACTTTGAACACACAGATGGTGCCTGCATACAACTAGGATGAACATAACCAGTAGATCGTAACCTTTACATAGATATGTTACATGGCATATGTAGCAAAACCCTATTCCAGTTATATCATACATACATTTATAAGCACCCCCCCATAAAGCCTTATGGGGTACACTGTCACACTCTCCTCTACAAGCAAGTGGGTCTGAACTGGGCAGAGAATGGGATGAACCTTATTTCTGCCTCCCCCTCTTCGCCAGCTAGGGGGGCTTAGTGCACACCAGGAAATAAGCTGCTCCCTGAAAAGGAGTGAAGTAATTCACTCCCTGCTCAGAGTATAGGGAGAAGAGAAGAACTGTGACCAATTCACAGTTTGTTCTCTGGGTGGCTCCTGGGAGATCCTATCCTACATGATCAAGATGGATAGTAACACTACGGGCTTTATCCATGAATGTTACAGTTAAGAAACCAAAGAACCCTACCGCCCATTAAGAAGCATGGAAGTGATTAAAAGTTCTCCAGGATCTGCCTTAGCTGCTTTTTGGTCTGCAGGCACTAAGGCATTGATTCTGACTCTGAAAGCCTTAACTGACCCAGGACCTTTCTACTCGAGAGACCATGTGGAAGCCAATATGCAGGTTCCCTACCCACAGGAGGCAAAACAAAGTCAACTACAGGTCTCTTCACGTCCCATTCTTCAGGGCTGACTTTAGTTCTAAAAGCACAAACTCAAACTCAGAAGAAATCAGCTCAAACTACCTTTCCAACTACAGCCAGGGGGGGAGGGATAGCTCAGTGGTTTGAGTGTTGGCCTGCTAAACCCAGGGTTGTGAGTTCAATCCTTGAGGGGGCCATTTGGGGATTTAGTTGGGGATTGATCCTGCTTTGAGCAGGGGGTTGGACTAGATGATCTCCTGAGGTCCCTTCCAACCCTAATATTCTATGATCTATACAGATATCATTCACCTAAGAAAGCCAAGCCACCTTTTGCACTGGCTTCCCCAGCTAGCCCCACCCAGATCAGTAATGTGACGAGTTACTGGGTTCTTGCCTTTCACATGCTGGAGCACCTTTACGTCTTATCATGCCACCTCTTCTGTGTGCTATTTCCTCGGTATGGGATAACTTCAGTTTCATTTCTAATATGGGTGTGCCGGATCTTTTTATTTTAACTAGTGTAGGATACATAGATTTAAAAATATTTGACTGGGTATTAGCTGAAGTAAATTTCAAGACCCTCCCAGCAGTAACTATCTTTTAATGAAGATTTTGCAGGGCCTTCTCAGGTTCAACAGTCACATTATTCTGGAACCTGTCTTCTCACAAGAGCAGAGCAAACCAAGACTGCTGGGATGGCACAATCCCAAAATTCAAGTTCTGATTTTCACTCCAGGACTACATGCATATTTTGTATCATGTTCTCACATGTGTGTGCACACATACATATGCACAAGCTAAGGATTCAAGAATGCACATGGCTAGATCAGTAGAGTGTACATTGGCAAATCCCCAAACTATCTCTGCTCATGCAGTGGTACACACACAAAGCAGTATGGAACAGGAAAAGATGACATTAAGAAGCATTATGGATCTGACTCAGGAAAGTGCTTGACCCATTCATTTAGTTCCAAATGCAAAAACTACAAAAAGTTGCAGCAAATCTAAAATATCTATTTCAGGTCACATAAAACATGTTTGATCCAAAACATGTTTTTGGGCATTTGGAATGGGCTACATTCACAAAACAAGAGCAGCCGGTGATGGCAGCCTCCTTGTAACTTTTAACCCAGTGGCTAGGGGTACTCACCTAGGATGTGGAAAACCAAGCTTCACTCCCCAACCCTGGGATGTGGAAAAGGGATTTGAACTTGGGTCATCCACATTGCAGGAGAGTGCTCTAACCACAGAGATTTGGGATATTCTGATACAAGTCACTCGCAGTCCCTCCTGCTGAAGCTGTTCTTCTTTGTATAATTAAATAAACTTTGGATCAAGGATTTGAACTTGGGTCTCCCATATTCTAGGTGAGACCTAACCATAAAGACATTTTAATTCTTTCTCTGGGCCAATGACTATTCATGATCACTCATGGGGGCAGTTCATAGCTCTGTCACTGAATATAGATTAGTAATACACTGAAACCATAATTCCAAGCTCCTGCCTTGTTATTCTCGAAAACAAAATACTGTTAGGCTTTGCTAATTTATTTGCATATTTCTACTTTCCAATATCAGTCATCTGTAGTGAGCTTTAAAGTCTTCATATAATGCACTATTAATAATTGAATAACAAGAGAATAGGAAAGTTGTTTTGGGGTGGATATTGACTGCATTTGTGAAAGTAATTAAAATGGTAAAGAGTTAAATATACTAAGCATTATACTAATTATTGGCTTTGTTTCATATTATCATTAACGTTCACACTGTATTAGGAATTGCAATGCAAATGCCACTATTGTAATGTAAAGTATTTTAAAAAATCAGTTTTTTCTAAGATTAGTAATTTCTTCGCCTGCATCGGTGATTTAAACCTTGCTATAATGATATGCCCTGCTCCTGCAATCAGATGTGCCAGTAAAGATCCCCATGCCGAAATTTTACCATTGACTTCCATGGGAACAGGAGACTCTGTTGCCAACTCTCAAGATTTAATTGAGAGTCTCATGGTATTTGGTGCTTTTCTTAAAGCCTTGGCTCCTGATGTTGTGGTTAGGTGTGAATATCAGCTTTCATCTAAATAAAAGTAAATTTTTAGCCCTCATGGCTATGGAGATAAGCTTGAAAATGGGAACTCAGGACTACAACACCGGAAGGCAACTAAAAGGAATCCAAAAGTTATTTTTAAAAAAACCCACAAGATTTTAAAGACATCATGATTTTTTGTGGCCTGATTCATGAGGTGTTGTGTTCACAAAAGCAATTTTGAATACTTGCATTTGGTAATACTGGCAGCAGGTCCCAGAAGAATGCAAAAGTGAGAAGCTCTATCTGATTAATGCTCATGCCCTGTAAGCACATGGTACATCACAATTTCACCAATAAACCTAGCCATTAAGTTTACGTGAAGAATTATTTTCATTTGGCTTTGGGACTGGAAACCTAAAGTGATCCCAGCTTCTATCCCAACAGAAAAATGCTGGGAATTCCTCTACACCTCTCCTGCTCCACAGTTTAATGACTCCTCTAATTATAGCTAAATCCTTTCAAGAAATTTTTTTGCATATCTCAGCCAAAATATTTTTCTAAACAAATGTTGGGGGTGAGGTTAGAGTAGAGGCAGGCAAGAACTGGAAGATTCAATGCACTGCCCAAGTGACAAACAGCCTTTCACCTCTCGATTGCTAGTATGAGTCCAAGCCACATGACCAGGCATTATTACCACATGACAGTTGAGTAACCTATGTGAAATAAGGTAATGGTCTCAGTCCACTTCCTAGTGGGCAGTGTCTACACCAAAAAAACCCACATCCAGCACCGCATTTGTCACTGACTGAAACTCTTGCTTGTAATCTCAGCAGAGGCCAAGAGCTGAATGGCCCTGAAGACTGAATTATCCCCTCAACTGTAGGTGGTGCCTCTGAGGCCAGAGTTGAGGCACATTGGAGCTAGTGTACAGAGACCACTGCCTATCATGCTGGCTAACAGCATGGAAACAGTTGTCTCACTGTTTCCATGTACTCCCCTGCCTGTCTGTATCTATCTGTGGTCTCTTGTCTTATACTTAATTTGTAAGCGCCTTGGGGCTGGGGCCATCTTTATTGCATGTGTATACAGACCATAGTATAATGGGGTCCTAGTCCCTGACTGGGGTTCCTTGGTAGCACATTCATATAAATTATGTGTGTAAGGAAGCTTGGGCATCTGCTGCTCATAAGATATTAATTATTATTTATTTGTATCGCGATAGCACCTAGGAGCCCCCAGTCATGGACCAAGACCCTATTGTGCTAGGTGCTGTACAAACACAGAACAAAACGTTGGTCTCTGCTGCAAAAAGATGTGCTCTGTACACAGATACCTCCATTTTCTAGGCCTGTCATTGTTGCCTGTAAGGCGGTTGCAGCTCTCTCCCTGTCTGTCAGGGCGGGAGCCCACGCCCCCTCACTACGACACTTCCGGAGTGCTTCGGTTCAGGGGCAATCAGGATGGGGCTGTAATCCAGTAGAGGCTCTGACCTACAGTCAGTTAGGTAGAGCAGTAGAGAGTCTATTCGCCTGGGCCCTCAGTCAGGGCGGGGCAGCAATCAGTTCCGGTATGGGGCTCTTCCCTGCTGTCAGGCAGAGCAACAGTGCAGTCTAGGGGAGATCAGCTCTCTGGTGAGAGAGTCAGCAAACCATCTGGTGCCGTAGTTCAGAGGGGGCCAGACCAATGCAGGCCTCCTGACCACAAAGTGGTGAGGCTGCCACCCCGATGGTTGGGTGGCAGGGGTAGGGGGACGCAGGCCCTCCCGCTCTACTGCATCCCAGCCCAGGGCCCTAACAGTGGCGGAGTGGTCCACCACTGGGTCTGTGGGGAAATCCGACCGCAGCACACTGGCCAGCTTGCAATCAGTCACACAGCCAAACCCTATTCAGTTTTCCTGGGCTCCTTCCTACACTCGCAGTCCGGGGGTACCTGGGTTCGGGGTTGTTGTTGGTCTTACTCGGGTGTCTGGCAGCTCCAGCAGTCCTTCCAGGTCTCTGGCACGGGAGCAGCCTTCATGAAGTCCAGGCTCCAGCAGCGGGGGAGAGACATCCTGCTCCTCTAGCTGCTCTGCCCCAGCTGAGCTAGAGGGCCGGCCTTTTATAGTTCCGGTTCCTGTCCCACCTCTCTGCTACTGGCGGGGTGGCTGCGGGTATCCTGGTTCTGCCCACCAGGGGGCGGTCGTGGCTCTCTATGTCCGTCAGGGCAGGAGACCATGCCCCCTCGCTACATTGCCCCTTTCGCAAGCACTAGATTAATTTAAAAACATTAAAACAAACTACTTTTTTAAAATGTAAATATCTGTTTTTGCTGAATTTCCTCAGAGACGCTTTCTTCTTTTCATTTAGTGTCTTAATGTTTGATGGGCAAAAGGAGTAGTGTTTCTTGGACATCTTTATTGACCATCTTAAGACCTACTTTATCTAGTGAAAGATATTTCTCAACTAATTTTGTACTAAATTATGCTATTTTCATAGGCAGGAAACACCACTGAGAGAAAGCAAAGCAAGAAGCAGCTATTCCCTGCATTGTCTGATGTATGTAGCAATAGTAAACAGCAGATGTCAGCACTAACGCAGAACTTGAAAGGTTCACAAGAAGTTTAATGACACATTTCAATATTTCTAAACCATATACATTTAAACTATGATTAAGAGTATCCGTTTTGAGTGAACACTTCTAGACTGAATTAAAAACACTATTCAGCACAGCTTTTAAATGCTACTCCCATTTTAGTAGTCTTACCTATCAAGATTCTTATACCATAGCCATCTCTGTGGGGTCTGTGCAACTTGAGGAACCTTTTTCTTGTTTCTTTTCACTAAAAATCAAACTCCCTATGCTTTCCCAAAATGGAAACATATTTAAAAAACTGGGACTTGGATGAGAGTTAGTGGTCTGAAACAGGCAATCAAACTGCTGATGAGAGCCATAGTGAGCAGCCAGTACATAAGGGGCTTGAGAGATGGGGC
>NW_020664419.1:51678009-51720517 GCF_002925995.2 Terrapene triunguis | reverse complement strand
CCTCCCTGCCCCTTCTCCGACCCCCTGGCCCCCTTGTTGTTGGCCTTTCTTCACCTAATGTCTTGGTTAACCCTGCTCAGGAACTGCCTGAGCCGCTGGGCGGCAGTGGGGGAGGAGCTCCAGACTGCCGGAGCCGATCTGCGATGCAGGGAGGGAGGGAGGAGGAGGAGCCCTCTCTGGCTGAGTGTCGGAGCCCCATGTAAGTGACACCGGCCGGCCGGCAGCACTGTTAGCCGCGCGTGCTCTGCATCAGGGGGAAGTCCGGACATTTACAAATTCCCCCCGAACGCTATTTTTAGCTTAAAAAGCCAGACATTTCCGGGGGAATCCGGACGAATGGTAACCCTAATTATAAGAAAGTCTCCACCATAGTCAGCTGGGGGATAGCTGACTATGGTCACAGTTAAGTGCCACCCATGCTAAACAAAGTAAAAGAAGCAGTGAGAGGCAACAAGGCATCCTTAAAAAGTGGAAGTTAAATCCTAGTGAGGAAAATGAGTGACAGGGAATGGATCACTTAATGATTACCTGTTCTGTTCATTCCCCCTGGGGCACCTGGCATTGGCCACTGTTGGAAGACAGGATACTGGGCTAGATGGACCTTTGATCTGACATAGTATAGTCATTCTTATGTTCTTAAAGCCGAGCCTAGCTTGCTTTAAAATGTCAGCAGCCAGCCTGTGACAGGGACAAACCTCCCACATCCATCCCTCAACTAAGGAATGAAGTAACAGTCACTGTGAGCTTAAAATTATCCATGAATATCTAGAAATGTACTCCCTCAGTTTCACAATACTAGAAACCAACATACTGTAGCTTCATCATGCTGCTCTAGTATAACGTTTCATGTCATCCTAGGGAAAGTGCAACAAAGAAGGCTAATAGAATAGTATACAAATGTGTATCTGAAAAGTTCAGTGAACTAGCAACTGGATTTATACTGGACTGATATTTGTAGTAGTAATAATCATTTTAGCTTAGCTTTGTTTCCTGTTCGCAAAAAATTATGACTAAAATTTTGTTTATAGAAATGTTCACAAGCAACAAATTTTGGATCCATAACCAATATCAAGAAATAAAATCAGATTTATAATGAAAAAATAATTCTGGATAGAAGTTTATAAACATTAGGTCATCTAATTGGGAAACAGAAAAAATAACATGAATTAGATGATCAGTAATGCATAGCAGATTTCTAATTATCAAATAATGAACTGAATATCAGCTAACAAAACTGATTGAAATACAAGACATAATTTTTGTGAACATTTTCACACAGATTTTGTCCTTGTATTATGAAATTTGAAATTTCAATGAAATATTTCAAAACTTTTCAACCAGCTGTACTCATTACAAAGAATTTGCAAACATTCATTGGTCAAATATGTTCATAAAAACTAATAGACAAACAATTTCTAAACAAATAAATCTGTAAAAACAGTGAATAATTTGCAGAGAATTAATAAACCAAAAAAAGACTTCAATTTGCCAAATATATTGTTTACAACAGACCTCTACTAACTCTAGCAATAAATAAGCCTGTCTTGAATAAATATGTATTAGTTAGATTGCATTTTAAGTAACTTTTTTCTCATACAACATCCTGATACAATGTCAGCATGGAATTTCCTTCCAACACCTTTGATGGAGCATCAGCTTGGAATTTCTTTGCAGGTCTAAACATATGATATATTTGTAATGCATTTTTTGATTTGGGATTTATACAGCACAGGCCCCTGATTCAGGAAAGCAATAAAACACATGCTTAAATCCAGCCCTCTTCAGGGAAGTATTTAAGCACATGTTTTCCAAAATAGGGTTGCTTTCTTGAATTAGGGCCTAGGCTCTGATCTGTTCATATAAATCATGTACTTGATTTTTCCCCTCAGACTTTATGCTGCAATGGATTTTTCCCATCTAAAATACTGAAGGTTCCATTAGACTAAGGTGACCAGACGTCCTGTTTTTAAAGGGACAGTCCCATATTTAAGTCCTCCTGCAGGTGTCCCGAGTTTTTCTTAAAAATGGGCAAATTGTCCCATATTTTCTGTCTCCCCACCATCAGTACTGGTGGGTCCTGCTGCTGGCCGTATCCCTGCTTGCCAGCCGCCCACCCACCAGCAGTGAGTGTGTGTGTGGGGGGGGGGGGGGGGTGTCCAGTGGCTGATGGAGATAGGTGTGCAAGGCTGGTGGTGGAGCAAAAAAGCTGTGCGCGGGGCTGGCTGCTCCCCCTGCTGGTCCATCAGCACAGCCCCTGCTGCGTGCTGGCTCTTGGCCAGCAGGGCCCCATCCTCCATCCTGTTTCCAGCTGGCACTGGCTGCGAGCGCTGGTGGCTGGTGAATGCAGGTAGACCCTAGGCGACGGCCGGTTACATGTCACCTCTGCTGCCCACCCATCAGCTCTTTACATGTTCCCCCTCTCACTGTCCTCTCTTTGCTTTGCCCTTCGCCTCCCCTCAGCCGCACTGCTCCTCTATATCCCACCTGGTGGGGCGTGTCTCGCTCCCCACGCTGTGCAGAGAACCAGCCCCTGGTTGGAGTGCTCAGCTGACCAACAGCTTGGCTGGCAGGCTCCTTCCTTCCCCGCACAGTCTCTGGCTTTGCTGGTACCCCAGGAAAGCCCAAGACCCTCCGGCCCTGAAGGAGGAGCCGAGCCCTGTTTGTGCCCGAGCCCCGTATAGTGCTGGCACGGGAAGCCTCTCCACCCCTCAGCTAAGCTCTGGAGTGGCAGGAGGAAAGCGATTTCCAGCCTGTTCATGCCCCAACCCTGCAGGCTTCGCTTTCCAGGAGTGCAGGGCTGCTACATCTGGCCCAGTTTGCTAAAGCCCCTGCAGTCAGGTTCCCTGGGCCCTGGTGCACAATGCAGCCTTAGGGCTTAACCCCTTTTTGCCTGTGCTGTAGCCGGGGGACAGAAGGCGGCTGGGTTATTTCGGTGGCCAGCAGCAGCCTGGAGGTGTTAACTGCCTTTCAACACTGTGTGGGCAGGAAGGGACGAGCTGCTTCCCGCCACAGGGGAGCAGGGGCTAGAGGGGAAGAGATGAGCTCTGCAAAGACATGGGCCAGCTCATCCCTCCCCCGCTCCCCTGTGGCTGGAAGCAGCTCCCGCACAGTGCCAAAAGGCTGCTGCTGGCCACATTCTGGTCTGAGCCCTGGCAGAAATATGAAGGGGGGGGGGCATGTGACCCTGCATTCCCCCAGGAACACGCGGCGCCAGGTACCAGGAGAGATGGGTCCGTCCTGGGGGCCCAGCCAGGCATGGAGGGCAGAGAGCGCCGGGCAGGGAAGGTTGGGTTGTGGACGAGAGGTGTACGGGAGTGTGGGTGTGTTACCTCTCCCCGTGGGGGTGTGTATGTCACCCCTCCCCATGTGATAAGGTAAATAAAAAGAATCCAACTATGCAGTATTTCTTTTTAACAGAGGCTCAGTCAACTTGATGGTAATTTGAACGTTTGTACTGCATAGTTCTGATTGATTGCTGTTGAACTCGCTTGAATGGGAGTAATTTTACCAGGTGTCCCATATTCAGCATAGGAAAATATGGTCACCCTACATTAGACCATAACAAGGAGTGGCTCTATTTCAAATCACTACCCATCTGATTTGCATAGTCCACTCTCTTTTCACTTTAAGTACCATTCCTTTAAAGTTGACAAGTAACAATCTGCAGATCACCTAATATTACATGACAAAACAACCCAAGTGACCAGAGACATGCTATGTGTTGCTGATTAATTTTATAGACACCCCTTTTAGTTTTAAAAGCCAGCTCCAGTCATTAACAGTAGCAAAATTCTTACGATCCCTGTTGGTCAACCATTATGTGATAATGACAACCTCAAGCTATGACAGGTGTTCTAGTCAATCAGAGTGGGTACCCAACTGGTTGAAAAACCATACTCAAAGAGTAGTTATCAATAATTTATTGTCAAACTGGGAGAACATATCTAATCGGGTACTGCAAGCTCTGTCCTGGGCCTCGTACTTTTCGATATTTTCAATAATGACTTGGATAATGAAGTGGAGAATATGCTTATAAAATTTGAAGATGACATCAAGCAGGGAGGGTTTTTAAGCACTTCAGAGGATAGGATTAGAATTCCAAATTACCTTGATAAATTGGAGAATTGGTCTTGACTCAGTGAGATGAAATTCAATAAAGATAAGTGCAAAGTACTACACTTAGGAAGTCAAAAATCAAGTGCACAAATACAAAATGGGAAATAACTGGCTAGGCAGTAGTACTGCAAACACTGACATTTCAGTGAATCACAAACTGAATATGAATCAACAATGTGATGCATTGCAAAAAAGCTTAATATAATTCTGAGATATATTAATAGTAATATGTAAGAAACAGGAGGTAATTGTTCTGCTGTACTTGGCACTGGTGAGACCTCAGTTGACGTATGTAGTGGGCATCACTCTTTAAGAAAGATGTGGACAAATTAGAGTCCAAAACAATAAAAATGATAAAAGATTTAGAAAACATGACCTTTGAGAGAAGGTTAAAAAAACTGGGCATGTTTAGTCTTGAGAAAAGAAGTGAGGGGGGAACCTTCAAATATGTTAAGGGCTGTTATGAAAAGGATGGTGAACAATTGTTCGCCATGTCCATTAAGGGAAGGACAAGAAGTAAGTAATTGGCTTAATCTTCAGCAAGGGAGAATTAGGTTAGAGATTAGGAAAAACTTTCTAACTATAGTTAAGCACTGGAACAGGTTACCTAGGGAGGTTGTGGAATCACTGGAAGGTTTTAAGAACAGGTTACACAAAAACCTACTAGAGATGGCCTAGGAATACTTGGTCCTGCCTCAGTGCAGGGGCTGGACTAGATGACCTCTTGAGGTCCCTTTCAGCCCTACATTTCTATGATTCTATTTGAGGGGGAGGGAATTGGAGTTTTGTAGGAGCTGAGGTGGGGGATTTCCAGTTTTGTGGTCTGACTTCTTTTGTGCAGAGAAAGTTGTTGTTTTTCTACTACTATATATGTGTCTTTGAAATACATTTTTAATTACTTCCCAGATTGCCTAGGTCTGAGATAGGCAATCTTTTATGTTTTATATACTGAAACTGAAATAAATTAATGAATAAACATACATTTTCTACTTCATTCTACACTCCGGGACTCCTGCATTTAAAATAGAACAATGATTCAATTTCCTGTGATGTTATAAACTGTATATTCCTTTCAGAAATGGCATTTCTGAATATTAAGAAAACATTCCTGAAGAAAGAGTCACTCAGTGTCTCACCCTTTCATTCTCAGAAGACTATTAGGGTTGTTGCATGTCTATTGGTTTTGTTTGGCTCATCATTTGGTTCTTTTAGTTCACGGACCAAAAGTGAACTCAGACTATAAAAATAAATTCTGGCCATTTTGAGGAGGGAATGTCTCCATCATATATGGGTTGTTTTTAACATCTTTAATAACAATGGTGTGCTTCAAATGCTTTGCATTAGAACTTTGTGTTAAAAAAGCTGAATGGATGCCAAAATCAACTTCATTGTTTGATAAACAAAACCACTGTGTCTAAGCCTTGAATTATTCTGACATAGAATTACTCACCCACCATTAAAGATTCATTATTCTACTCTTAGTATTTAAGTAACACTGACATAAGAATTTAAATTAATCAGACTATAAATATTAGTTACTATAAATTATATGATAGATTTTATCTTCCTGGTTTATACTTTAATAGTCATCATATATCTATATTTTATAGCTAATAAACATGCATATAATAAATGTTCCCTCTGTATATGTCCTGTGTGCAGAATGAATGTCTGCCTGAGGTCAAGTTTAAAACCTGTAAGTTCAGTCTCTCCCACATTCAGGCTATTCCTTTTTCATTCTGTACCCTCCTTCATTTAATCTACTTCTTTATTCATTCATTCCCTCTCCCTTGACTCACTCGCCTTTCTCATTCATTCCATATCATTGTCTTAAAGAGAAACAGAGGGAATCAAAGGAAGGGGAGAGAACGAGAGAGAGAGAGAGAAGGGAGGAAATGAGGCTCATAGACTCTCAGGGAAAAAAATATAAGAAGTTTTTGATTTGCACATACAACAGTGATGGATCATAAATCATGGAACAACAGGAACCTAATATGTAAAAGACCTATTGTTTCAACATTCATATTGGTATATTACCTCACAGCTGGTAACGTTATGAAATTTTCCTCATTCAGGCTGAAAATTTCCATGCTTTGACTGAAGGTGAAATACTGTGCAAAGTTTAAGCAAAAACAATTTGGCTGTTTTTAGCACGAAGAGAGTGGAACCAATCCATTATTCCTGAAAATTAGTACAGCAGCAAGTTCCTAAAGTCTCAAGATTCTTCTATTGATTTTTCCCCAAATATTTTAAAAACAAAACATAGGAAATTCCATGCAGTAAGTTAAGGGTGTATTATAGCTGCAAAAACAAATAAAAAGTCAGAAGCGAGGAAATGTCAAAGTTAATGTTGTGTGCGTAACCTTTGCTCTGATCCCTTGTTCATATGTATTAAGATAGCCTTTACTTATGTGATCATATACTACTTCTAAAGCATTAGAAGATATTAGCATACTTTTTCTACCATTACATGTCAACATTATAAAAAATAAAATTTGAATTCTACCAACCCTAAATATGTACATAAAACAGTGAGGAACAATGGAGAGTATACTATCCACCCTGCCACAATGCATAGATATTATAGTTTGTGTGTAAAGTGTGGTGGTGTTTTATAAAATGTTAAGATAGCAAAGTCAAACACTGAAAAGTTAGAAAATGCTAGAATTAAGGCTGGTCATGCACCCGTAAGTCTTCCCCTTTATGTATGTATTTGGATACCTTCTTTAATTAAATGATCATATACTAGATTTTCCTCAGCAAAATGTCTACATAGTTCAAAGGGTGAATGTACAGGTTGTTTACAAAACACTTGACTCAAGTGCAGAATTCAGTGTTTTTGTAAGTACAACTTGTCAGTACAGACTTTAAAAATGTTGACCTAATCAATTACGGTAATTCAGCAGTGTTAGCCTGTCTGTTCTCTGATACTAAATGCTGCCAGATATTACTGATAAAAAAAATTCTGTATTAACCTTCTGCAAGTTGCTTCAGGTTAAACAAATTCTGGCTCATAGGTAGATACTGAGTTCCTGTGTTCTCTTCTTGCTATCGTTGTTAAAGGAGGAATTCATCACATAATGGTTTAACTTGTTATTTACTACTAAATAAGCTACTAATAAGTAATATTGGACAAAACCATGCTCACTTTACTCTTATGAGTAGTTCAGTTGACTACTCATCTGAATATGGTGAACAGGATTAAGTCCATTGATTGCTAACCTATCTATAGGTTTCTTTTTAACCCTACTTAAATGGTAGACTCTTTTGTACAGGGAACATCTTTTACTTATGTTTGTACAATGGGACTGGAATCTGTAGGCACTACTTCAGTATTATTACTGCCACTGATGATGATGATAATAATAATAATAATTAATAATAAAAAATCAAATTAAATTATATTACAATGAGTAGAGATGGGAAATTCTAAATTTGAATCCTTAAAACCCAGAAAATTCAGAGTTAAACATGAACTCTGTCCTTTACTCACCACATACCGCAAGTTCTTGCAACAGATCTTACATAACCGACAGCAGATGCTGCAATACATAAACAGAGCATGTTGAGTTACAGAAAAAAAGCTGATGCCTTAACTCTGAATTTCTTCACTTTTGTGCATTTAGTTTCAGCCACTGATAATAAATTAACTTTGTTTTTGGATGGTTGTTTTTTGCACTAGAGAGTATTACTATGCCATGGATACATTTTCCAGTGTGTAGACGTTATCTAAGTGAAACTGTTTACCCCCTAAGCAGAGGCAAGTGTAAATTCACATTGCTGTGATTATTAAAATGAAGTTTCAACTTCAGTTTTTAAGAAATAATTATTCAGTGAAAATACTTTAAGAAAAAGAAAAATTAGATGCCACTAAAGGGCCCCACAACACCACTCAACGCTAAAATATCTTAAAATAAGAGTGACTTTTTCCCTTTAAAATACATTGTGCATAAATCCTGCTGGTTCACTCAGAGCTTATTTTAATATTTAATATTTTTTTTTAATTATCTTACTTGTCTTTACAAAGTATGTATGTTTAGGTCAAAGTATCTAATATATGCACACATTTGGGCCAAATTCAGAGTGATGTGCAAGATGGTAAGTCAGGCCCCAAAATGTTAACTTAAACTCCATTATATTTACTTAAATGTCTTTAAACTTACTCCACCAGTGCCTAATGGAATCTAAGCGAATGTAACCCACATGTGGAGGAGACAGAAAAAGGTGTATGTCTACTTTAACTTAAACCAAGCTTAAGTCTACCCCTGTAGGGATGCTATTAGAAACTCGGGATTAGCACCTCAACCCTCCATAACAAACACTGCCACTATATGGTGTCCAACACAAAAGCACCTTGGTGCATACAGTCTAAAGATCCTCTCAGGGGAGTACAAGCATTTCCACTTGTCAGCTAGTATTTTGCTACTGTTCCACCAGAATCACATTGACTTGTCTCTCTGATTACTTCCAGCAGCAACATCACAATCAAAGAGGTTGACAATACTGAACAGGATTGTTAACACTGCCTTTCCTGGAGTGGTCACTGTAATGGTATCAAATTACAGACAGGAGAGGTGGCAACAGGGAATTGTAAATGGCAGGGAACCCAGTCCTTGATTCAATCTCTCTCTCCCTTACAATGGAATGCATAATATTAGGAAACGTAAAAAATCCCAGGATTTAGTTATTTTCTTTATGGGTAGATATACCACATGGAAGAAAATTATTCACCATTCCTCAAATAACAAAGTTGCAAGATATTGAAGATATTCTGTCTCACTGAGGGGCCATGGAGCCAAACCTGAATGGCACTGTGACCCCACATGCCAGGTCACAATGCTCAGAGTGGGAGCTGGGCCCACTCCTGAGGAAGGAGCCATCACTGCTGAGTGAGGGTGGGGCAGGCTCGATTTGGGCCTCCCCTCATACGTAACTGTTTAAGAAGGGAGGGTCAATTTCATTTCTCCCTACCCCCAAAACGTTGGGAGGCTGTATCTGTCAGTGGCCAGCCCTCATCTGCACCTGCTCTCACTGTCCTGGGAGTGCTGCTCTTAAGCACATTCACGTGAACCACCATTCCTGGCTGGCAGTTGGAGAAACCAAAAATGCTAAAAATGGCCATAACACATTATTTGCATTTGCTGCATTGTTCTCATGGGAGACTTCAATCACCCTGACATCTGCTGGGAGAGCAATACAGCGGTACACAGACAATCCAGGAAGTTTTTGGAAAGTGTAGGGGACAATTTCATGGTGCAAGTGCTGGAGGAACCAACTAGGGGCTGAGCTCTTCTTGACCTGCTGCTCACAAACAGGGAAGAATTAGTAGGGGAAGCAAAAGTGGATGGGAACCTGGGAGGCAGTGACCATGAGATGGTTGAGTTCAGGATCCTGACACAAGGAAGAAAGGAGAGCAGCAGAATACGGACCCTGGACTTCAGAAAAGCAGACTTTGACTCCCTCAGGGAACTGATGGGCAGGATCCCCTGGGAGGCTAATATGAGAGGGAAAGGAGTCCAGAAAAGCTGGCTGTATTTTAAAGAAGCCTTATTGAGGGTGAGGAGCAAACCATCCCGATGTGCAGAAAGAATAGCAAATATGGCAGGCGACCAGCTTGGCTCAACAGAGAAATCTTCAGTGAGCTTAAACACTAAAAAGAAGCTTACAAGAAGTGGAAGATTGGACAAATGACCAGGCATGCAGGAGTGAAATCAGGAAGGCCAAATCACACTTGGAGTTGCAGCTAGCAAGAGATGTTAAGAGTAACAAGAAGGGCTTCTTCAGGTATGTTAGCAACAAGAAGATGATCAAGGAAAGTTTGGGCCCCTTACTGAATGAGGAAGGCAACCTAGTGACAGATGATGTGGAAAAAGCTAATGTACTCAATGCTTTTTTTTACCTCTGTCTTCACGAACAAGGTCAGCTCCCAGACTACTGCACTGCACAGCACAGCATGGGGAGGAGGTGACCAGCCCTCTGTGGAGAAATAAGTGGTTCGGGACTTTTTAGAAAAGCTGGACAAGCACAAGTCCATGGGGCCGGATGTGCTGCATCCGAGGGTGCTAAAGGAGTCGGCGGATGTGATTGCAGAGCCATGGGCCATTATCTTTGAAAACTCATGGCGATTGGAATAGACAAGTGTAATTAGAAGGGGGAAAGTATGGGAGGGAATATACAATTCTAAATATTATGCATAAAGTACTGGGCATGGTTTTTGTAAAGGGAAATCATGCCTCGCCAATTTACTAGAATTCTTTGAGGGAGTCAAAGAGCATGAGGACAAGAGTGGACATAGTGTACTCCGATTTTCAGAAAGCCTTTGACAAGGTCCCTTGCCAAAGGCTCTTAAGCAAAGTAATCTGTCCTGGGATAAGAGGGAAGGTCCTCTCAGGGATCAGTAACTGGTTAAAAGATAGGAAACAAAGGGTAGTAATAAATGGTCAGTTTTCAGAATGTAGAGGTAAATAGTGCTCTCCCCCACAGAGCCGGCTCCAGGTTTACTGCCACCCCAAGCGGTGGGGGGGAAAAATAATAAAAAAAACAAACAAAAAAAACGATCGGCGGCACTTCGGCGGCAGCTCAATCGCGCCGCTCCACTCTTCAGCGGCACTTCGGTGGCGGGTCCTTCACTCCCTCCCTTCCTCTTCGGCGGCACTTCAGCAGCAGCTCAAAGAGGAAGAGAGGGACTGAGGGACCCGCTGCCGAATTCCCGCAGAAGACCCGGACGTGCCGCCCCAATAGCGGGCGGAGTGCCACCCCTTTGTATTGGCCACCCCAAGCACCTGCTTCCTTAGCTGGTGCCAGGAGCCGGCCCTGCTCCCCCAAGGGTCTGTACTGGGACTAGTACTGTTCAATATATTCCTAAATGATCTGGAAAAAGGGGTAAACAGTGAGGTGGCAAAATTTGCTGATTATACAAAATTGTTCAAGCTAGTTAAGTCCAGAGCAGACTGCGAAGAATTACAAAGGGATATCACAAAACTGGGTGACTGGGCAACAAAATGGCAGATGAAATTCAGTGTTGATAAATGCAAAGTAATGCACATTGGAAAACATAATCCCAACTATACATATAAAATGATGGGGTCTAAATCAGCTGTTACCACTCAAGAAAGATCTTGGAGTTAGTGTGGATAGTTCTCTGAAAACATCCACTCAATGTGCAGCGGCAGTCAAAAAAACTAACAGAATGTTGGGAATCATTAGGAAAAGGATAGATAATAAGGTGGAAAATATCATATTGCCTCTATATAAATCCATGGTATGCCCACAACTTGACTACTGTGTGGAGATGTGGTCACCCCATCTCAAAAAAGATATATTGGAATTGGAAAAGGTACAGAAAAGGGCAACAAAAATGATTAGTGGTATGGAACAGCTCCCATATGAGGAGAGATTAATAAGACTGGGACTTTTCAGCTTGGAAAAGAGACAACTAAGGGAGGATATGATAGAGGTCTATAAAATCGTGACTGGTGTGGAGAAGGTAAATAAGGAACTGTTATTTACTCCTTTTCATAACACAGGAACTAGGGATCACTAAATGAAATTAATAGGCAGCATGTTTAAAACAAACAAGAAGAAGTACTTCTTTACACGACACATAGTCAACCTGTGGAACTCTACCAGAGAATGTGGTGAAGGCCACGACTATAACAGGGTTCAAAAAAGAGCTAGATAAGTTCATGGAGGATTGGTCCACCAAGTCTATTAGCCAGGATGAGCAGGGATGGAAAACAGGGGATGATGGTTCTGTTCATTCTCTCTGAAGAACCTCGCATTGGCCACTGTCAGAACAGGATACTGGGCTAGATGGACCATTGGTCTGACACAGTATTGCTGTTCTTATGACAGATCTTCATATTCCTGACCAGGACTTTGGAAAAAACAGTGGAGAGACTGCCTTCCAATGAATCCATGTCAGGTTTTACACTAAACTCATAGCACGCTGGGACAGAAGGATGTGAGTTTAGTTAGTGCTATGTCAATACTCATACAATGCAAAAAGGGTCAGTAAACTGCATAGTTATGTACTTCACTTATGAGTCTAAGTGTCTTGATTTAAGAAGCTCCCCTGTAACATAACAGCATGAGAACTTGCTTTAAAGCACAGCTCTTCTCTACAAACTGACTACAAACTTCTTATCCTACTATTCACAGAGAATTTGTTCATTTTGTGTATTCAGTGTTACATCTATTCATTTTACTGACAAAAATATGTGTTATTGCTTTTCATTCTTGTCAGTACTGCAGAGCAACTCAGTCAGCTGGAGTCTGTTTTGGCATGAGCCACAAAGAAAACAGCTTGACTTTCAGATCCCAGGGTGAGTTTTCAGGGCTAGCAGTCAAGAAAACTGTGTTTTTATTTGTAAACTGAGAAAAGGTTTGTAAGTAAGTCACTGAAAGAAAATAACTATGGAACCCTGCAATGCCATTTTATAGTCACTTTCTGGATGCGAAGCAATGTTTTATGTAATTTATTTTGAGTTATAAAAGTTTTATTGTTTGGTTCAGCCAAGAAAACATTTCATTTCAATAAGGGTTATGGATGTAACTGAACTGTGTGATGTTATTACTTTATTTAAAAATATATTGTAATTATTGTACTGATGATATATATATATAAAGGTTAATTTAGTGGTGAGGAAAATGGTAAGAATAAATGAAAACAAATTACTTAAAATGCTTCCAGTACCTGAAGTAACCAAATTTTAATTAACTAACTTTACATTGGATTACCTTTTGGAAACTGACTGGCTATCTCAAATAGCTGGTTGGTGCAGGGACTGCCATTTTCTGTGTTTGGGCAACACCTAGCATCACGGTGGTCCCAATCTGGTTGGCCATTAGCTACCTCAAATGAATAATAAAAATAATATACCTCACTTTGAGGCTCATATAATATATGCATCATCCGTGCTTAGGAATCTTAGAAATACCTACTTTAGGAAAGAGAGCTCACTTTCTTAATATTTTGCAATCAAAAGAAATATAAAAAATACAGTAACAATGATTACTTTTGTGAGTGTATGAATTAAAATAAAAAAAAATCTGTCATGTATACCAAAAATCTAAAATGGCTGGTAGCTATCATAGTAATGGTGAAAAAGTTGATACTGCTTTGAACTACATAGTGTCTGAAATTTAATTTTAACCTACCTACAGGTATACCATTACAAAGTATTCAGATAACATATTATAGTTACCTGAAGAATTTCCCTTGAAAAAGTTGAATCCTAAGGTGGTGAATTCTTTTTCAGAAGGTAAATTGGAATTGAATTTTTGAAAAAAAACATGCATAAAACTATAAAAGAATAACATGATGTTAGATCAAATGATCTGTGGAATAGATTGTTTCCATCGGGGTAATGCAGGTGGAGGAAAAGCAGAGAGGAAATATATTGTTGTGAGGAGAGAGGATATTAAGGCAAAGGGATGTGACTTTTCAAGGACTGGAACTATTCAATTAATATCTACAACAATACATACTAAGTTGTCATAATAGATCTTAATGGCTTGTTATTTAGGTTTAATTTTTTGAGGTAGGATGTGGGCGGCTACTTTAAAAAACACTTAGTGTTGAAAGAAATACTTAGTTGAGTTTATAGCAAAAAAAGGGCAAGCTATGCCATGGAGATTGGATTTAACTATCCCCCGTGTTGTCCGAATTCAATCACAAGAGCCTGCTCTGCTGTTCATGTATAACAACCAAAGTGAAACTCAGGGCTGGATTTAGGGGCAGGTGACCCAAGCGACAGCCTGGAGTGCGGGGCATGGAGGGCGCCAGGTCTAGGGTGCTGTTTTTGTTGTCAGCCACAAAAGGGAAAATAGAATGTTTGAAGTAAAATGTTTCAGTATTCCATATGTGGATTTATTTATCACTAATCTCCTAGAATGTTCTGGACCTTTGTAGAATCTCGTGGAACCTTCCAGACTTTCCTTGACCCTCCTAGAATGTTGTCAACCATGTCCTCGTGGATATATAAGGGGCGGAGCATCACCAGTCAGTGAGATATAAGAACCAAGTGAGAGCCCAGCTGTGATATTGTGAACCTTGTTTTATTGTTTTATTGTGTAATTGTGAAAGTATACTTGTGTTTTAAGACTAATAAAGGACATATTTAATGAGATGCCAGAGATATCTATGTAACCCCTATCTACGCAACAATATAAAAAAATACTGTTACTTCTTTCACCATGCTTAACACATAATGTTTGATGACTTTCTAAGACTGCAGAACATAGACTTTTGCTCTCCCTCATACTGCCTGTCCCCCTCTCCTCCCATAGAAAATAAAAGATGCCCTGAAGCAGATTTTCCTGAAGATAAGGAATGGACATGTAAGGAAAGTGCTGGAGGGGGGCAGGCACTGAAGAAGCTCCTCACCTGGGGCACCATTTGGTTTAGGGCAGGTCCTGATGAAACTTACTAGAAACAAATGTGAAATTGACTAATCAGTGCCATTGTTTAAACAGAATGAAAAGTTTAACATAACAATATAAACCTTGAAGAGTCGGTTAGATTTATAAAAATTATTTCAGTTTCAATAATCTCAGGGGGCCCTTCCTAGCAAAACATTGTCTTCAAGAGCGGGTAAGGCCCTGATGTCCTCATATTGGGGCTGAGCACTGTATCAACCTATTTAATTTACACAGTCCAACTAGCATGCAAGGAAAATAAAAACAGAGGCACCGGCTCAAAGAATGGTGGTGGCAAACTGTCTAAGGGCATGGTAAGCTCATCTGAAATAGCAAAATGGTAGTTATGTTATATTAATAATATGTAAATACTTAATATACTTCTTATTAATAAGATCACCACACTCCAAGGGAGAATATGTAGATCAGTGAGTTGTGGTCCTATATTAAACAATTTGTTACTCTGCCCATAGCTAAAATATGCTATATGCCATACTGTGCTGTCACAGGAATATCAAAAAACAAAGGAGACCAAATTCAAGCAGACACAACTCTCGCTGGGTTATTTGGCAACTAGTAGTTTTCCTTAAAAAACAGGTAAGTTTAATGGCATTATGACTCAACAGAGGGATGGTCAACAATGTGTACATGGGATCAGTTTTAAAGGATTCTTTTAAATGTCTATAATGATAAATAATATAGCCATTGGATATATAGAGATTGCAACTCAGGCTTTGTATCTTATACATTTCTGTTCCCACTTCTACTGGACAAACAATTATGATGAAGTATTGAAAATGAGATTAAATATACCCTACTCAACATCAGTAGGTGCTTTCTTTTGTAAGCACTGAATATGTACAGACATCACAGTACATTATGCAAAAAAAAACATTAAAACACAACTCCCTAAAAACTGTATATTAAATTATAACAGAATAAAATCACTTGGAATAGAGTCAATTCTATTCTGTTTAGAAAATCATTGTGCTACTTTTCTTCATAGCAATGCTCCCTCTTGTCTCTTTCACGCACAGAACAGCTGAACACATCCACCTGGGAGGATGCTTTTTGTTTACATCTCAGGTTGCTAGCTCACTACTATTGGTGGTTTTTTCTGAAAGGGAGGGGTCCGGGTGAAATGAGAGGCTGGGGATGCTGCCCCCTATCACATGATGGAAATTTCCACTCTTTAGAAAGCAGGAAAGAAAAGAAAAGGAAAGAAAAGAAAAGAGAGGGTCTCAATCCACACTTTCAAACACTCCTCATAGGGTCGTGCCATTTTCACATGTGCTTCATCCTAAAAGAATTTGCCAAAAGCAAGGTGGGTAATTCTAGCTCTTTGAATACAATTCTACGCGATTTCTAAAGACCGAGAAAGCTTGTTAAATAAGAATGTAGCTATTTATACATATGGGTCTACAGGTATCTCTTACTACAGGGTGTAACACACCCTCACATCCTTGTGTGAGTACAGCCTACGTTTATGCTTGGCAGAGCGGCTGTTTTTAACATGTTGGCTTTCACCATTTCAAATGAGCCCGCTTTGAGTGGATTGAAGTGTAATGACCGTATTAACTGTGGGCATGCAGCACGGCACAAACCAGCGAGGATGACTGGGGACGGCTTTTATTGTATGTGTGGGAGTTTGCATTGGAATAGTGAGCCCGGTTCTTGGAATTGCAAACGAAACCGAGCGAGTTGTGTTTTGCTCGTGGTTTCATTGTGTTCTTTGTTGTTGTGTGCATATCGAAAGCACTCTACTAGTGTGGGAGGGAAGTTATCCAGGGGTCTGTGGGGAAGGGCTGCAGAGTGCACGGCGGGCGTCGTGCAGCTGCTGGGGGCTGGCGGAGAGGGTTTGATAGGAAGGGGGGCAGAATGTATTAAGTGTGCGGTTTGCAAAGTGCCATGGGGAGACTGAGGGGGGGTGCACAGTGCATTACGGGAATAGGGTGCGGGTTGCACCCCGCAAAAAGGGTGGCAGGCTTCCACTGGGAGAGGACTGCACAGGGTCGGATTGCGGCGGGGAGGGGGGCAGTGGCCCTGTGCCGGGACTGTGCTAGAATGTGTGTTACAAGGGGTTAGTGAACTTAGGGAGGGGCAGTAATTCAGAGTGCCCGAGAGAGAGGGGGCAGGGGAGGAAGGAGACTGTGCTGCGGGCGGCGGGGAATACGAGTTGCTAGATAGGAAGGAAGGGATGTAGAAGTTTTCATGTGTATGCAGCTTGGAATAGCAGAGAAAACCCCTGCCACGTTCAGCGTTGAAAACAGATACGTCCCCCTACCCCCAGAGCAGCTGCTGTGCCAGTGCCTGGGAGGGAGGGACCCCGCCTGTCCCAGCGCTTGGTGACGCTTGTGACCAGGTGTGTTCACGCTGAGCAGCTCCCCGGCTGAAGCCAGGGGCACGGGATCTGGCCTCGCAGGATCCTGGCCCTGCTTTGCTGGCGCGTGGCACTAGCCGCCTCGCTAGTCCCGTGGCGTGTGCCCGGGAGGCGCCGCGCTGCCCTCGCAGCCGCAAACGCAGTACAGCGAGCGGCGCAGCCGTGCCGGGGGGCAATGGATGCGGGGGGGGAGTTACTGTCTGTAGATAGGGGGCGGCTGTTCCCCGGGGGTCTCTGTGCCCTACTGCCCCACCCACCGCCGGGTCTCCTGGCTGCTGGGCTGTTTCGGGCGCTGGCCTCACTGGCAGCCCGCGCCACCTGTCACCCGCCCAGCAGGGGCCCGCGGCAGCTGGTCAGGGGCGGTAACGGGAGCCGGGGCACCCACCCTGCTTGCCGGGGCCAGCGCCGGGGCTCGCCGCGCCTGCGCGCCGCCCCCCCTGCAGCAGCTCTAGAGGGAGGGGCGGAAGCTCCGCTGGCCCGGCGGGGAGGGGAGCGGGTGGGGAGCTTTCCATTGTCTGCTCTGGGCGCAGCCTGCCGGGGCGGGGGGCGGTGCGACCGGGGGGCTGCGGGGAGCTAGGCGGAGACAAGCGGGGGCCGGGGGAGGCGAGAGCCGCTGTGGGCCACACGAGCTGTGAGGGGGAGCGAGCCGCTTTGGAGCGCCAGGCACAGCCCCGGCGGGGGGGTCGGTGTTGAAGGGATGCTCCAGGCCACACCATGAGGAGAGGGGCCTTTGTGGCTCTAAGCACTTGTGGCCCTTACACAGTCCCTGGCGTTTCATCCAGAGAAGGGGGGTAGATCTGGTGCTCTGCCCACGTCTCAGGCTGAGTAATTGTACTAGGCAGTCTGGTGCCCTTGCAGGTTCCAGTGGCAAAGAGACCTTCAGCCCCATCCCTGTACTTGTGTGTTTCACCCTGCCAGTAAAATACTTGAGATAGGGGATTTATGGCTTATTACAACACTGTAACCCACTAATCTCCTTTTTTGGCTTATGACTTGCAGGGGTGTTAATGGGCCACTCTACCTTGAATGGTCCCTTACAACAGCGGTTCTCAACCAGGGGTCCAAGGCCCTTTGCGGGGGGGGGGGGGCGTGGAGGCAGGTTTCAGGGGTCCACCAAAATAAACCAGAGAGTAGGGCCAGTGTTAAGACTCACTGGGGCCCAGGACAGAAAGCCGAATCCCAAGCCCCCCTGCCCAGAGCTGAAACTGAAGCCGGAGCAATTTAGCTTCCTGGGGGCCCCTGTGGTGTGGGTCTCTGGGCAATTGCTCTGCTTGATACTTCCTAATGCCAGTCCTGGCTTTTAATCTCCTGAAAAACAGTTCTTGTGGCACAGGTGGGCCATGGGATTTTTATAGCTGGGGGGAGGGGTCAAAGAAAAAGGTTGAGAATCCCTGCCTTACAATTGTGCAAACTATTTATGCTAAACTATCTGTTCCACCTTGGATTTAGCTCTGGCGCTCTGAGTACCTTTCCCAGACCTAAAGAACTCTGTAAGCTTGAAAGCGTCTCTCTCTCACCAACAGAAGTTGGTCCAATCAAAGATATTACCTCATCCTAATCTCTAAAGTCTCTCTAATATCCTGGGACCAACACGGCTACAACTACACTGCATATAATAAAACATTTGGCACCTTATGTCTCCAAAGCAGCATCCAAACTAATTAACTATTCCTCACAGCAGGGGCTTTAATCTCCATTTTACACCTGAAGCAATCGAGACACGGGAGTTTAACTGATTTAGCCAAGGTTGAACAGCAAATTGGGATTATAATGCAAGTATAGTATCAGGGGGTAGCCATGTTAGTCTGTATCTACAAAAACAACAAGGAGTCTGGTGGCACCTTAAAGACTAACAGATTTATTTGGGCATAAGCTTTCGTGGGTAAAAACCTCACTTCTTCAGATGCAACTGAAGAAGTGAGGTTTTTACCCATGAAAGCTTATGCCCAAATATATCTGTTAGTCTTTAAGGTGCCAGCAGAATGCAAGTATAGTTCATGCTCAGCCCATGTTATGGCTTGGGACAAAATGTGGGAGGCAACATGTGACAAAGGCCCAAAGTGAGGGACATAAAAGAATTATTTGTGCAAGAAATTTAAAATGCTGTAGGATTCCTTCCTTTAGTCTAGCTTCACTGTCATGATTCATTATTTCAAAAGTAAATAATGTTCAACAAGAAAAGTGAGAAAACACCAAATTTGTAGGAAGGAAGATAGTGGAACTGAAACGTGTGATAATTGAGATGCATGTACTAGCTAGACCATGCTTCTTAATCAAGTGATTTCTGTGTATAGTTTGTAAAATTCTTTGGGGAAGAAAGGTGTCATCTGATGATAAAGGAGAGACTGAAGGTCAATCCTTTTCTTTCTCTGTTAAAATTGCTAGGACATTGAATCTGTGCCTCAGTCACCAAAACTCAGCTTACTTGGCTGAACATTCTGACAACACTGTAGTGTATTGATAAGCGCTCCCTGGACCCTGTGATTCAGGAATTATAAAAGTCCTCATGAGAAGTGACAGGGCATTATAGGGTGATATCATATACAGTATACTCCCAACTATCCAAATAGCATGGGAGGACATGGGTTTTATTCAGCTCTTCAGGAGTTCGGATAATTAAGAAGGCAGGAGTGGCAGCTCAGGGACACGCATGGCAGCTCTGCTGTCATGGCCCCACTCACTCACTCCTCTGACAGCCAGGCTGCAGAGACCTCCTTCAAAGCGCTCCTGCCCTCTCGATTATTGTAAGTGCAGAGGGAGGCTGCAGTCCTGGCAAGGCAGAGCAGAGACCCTCAGCCAGGACTTTGCTCTCTGCTCCACCAGGGTCTCAGCCTTCCCTGCACTAGCTTAGGGAGCCAGGACTCTGCTTTGCTGCAGGAGCCATTCAGCAGCAGGGTGGCCTCCCCCTTGGCTGGGAGTCTCTGCTCTATTATCTGAACCTCTACATTATATGAATCCATGCTGGGGGACAAGAAAAGAATTTGGATAACATAGAGGTTTGGATAATAGGGTTTCAGAAAATTGGGAGTAAGGCGTACTGCCAAATGCATGTGACCATTAATTGGTATTGATTTAAAAATAAGTGGAATACCACCAACCTGTGAATGGTGTGACTGTAGTCACTTAGAAAAGAAAGAAAAAATTGTTCATTCACTATTGAGGAGGAGGGTACAATTGAAAAGTTAAGAGCATGAAAAGTTAATGTTTCCATAGTAACATTAATTCATCCACAGTGTACATATACTGTATTTTTTTTTTTTTTTACTACTAGTTAGATCATTAGCATTGTTATTTGTACTACAGAGGCCCCAATCTAGATTAGGCCCTATTGTGCTGAATAATCAGTTAACATATACGTGATCCTTGCCCCAAAATGGTGGCACAGGGAACGTATTGGTACTGGAGTTTAATCCTGACTAGCTGACAGAATGCTGAATATGAGTTGCCCTGGCCTGATTGACTGGTCTTTACTGGTCAGCATCATGTTATCTTACTCAACTTTCCACGATCATGTTTGGACATGATACCCTTTTATAGTTTCGACAAGCCCTTATGGCCTGTATACATTGGTTTTAAAATAGGTTCAGCTAAACCTATTTTAAAACCAATTAGATGAAAACCCATTTTTAAATGATTTAAGGTAGTTATGTACTGAATAGGTTTCAAGTCTATGAGACTATTGAAGGGTGGCAGAATTGGGCCCTAAGTGAATCAGCATAAGGCAATTTGATTATGCTTTTGGGAAAGATACTAGCATTATTCAAGTTCCTCTTGGACATCGTTTATCTTCACTCCTGTAAAGACTTATGCAAGAGTCCTATAGAGTTCATTTAATTAATTACACTGAGGTCAGTGGGACTATTCACATGTGCACAAGTCTTTGCAGGATCGAGGCCTTGGTCAGAAACTATTAGCATTGAATTTGGTGTTAAAGAAGAACTCTTGCACTGGAGCAAACTTGAAAAAGAAGCATTTCTTTAAAAAGAAAAAAGGTATTTCCTTAGCTAGAATTTCACTTTGTCCTTGCATGTTAAAAAATTCATGATAATTGTAGAGTCAGTAACAAATATTTATCAAAGGACAAATGACAACATCAATAAGATGAAAATAAGATTTAACTGTTTATTAATTTATATGGAGACAAGCAGAATTTGGCTTTGTGCACTGGAGGAGAAACTCCATCTCCTTTCTGTGACAATGAAAGAGAAGATGTAGGTACAAAGACCTCTGTACAAACGAATATTTCAGCCATTTGACAGCAGTGTCATTTTGAGCTTCAACGGTCTCAGTTAACATGTATATCTCAATAATAATAGATTTTCTAAGGATAGAGGCAACTGAGAACATTTTTTATTATTGTGACTGTTATTTTACTTCCCTCAGCACTGACAAAGGCAGAGTTCCTAAGTAGTAATTTATTTTGACTGAGTCTATTTCAAACAAGTCTACCTATCAAGCCTAATGAGGAAGATCCTGTTTCATCTAAGTACTGTATATTCACAGCCTTTGAGGAATACCAGAAATTGCAGGTTAATAGGGATCAGTTTGTTAATTATTATGATTATGATTATTACACAGCTCTCTGAACACTTGTTTTACCTGCAAGCATACGGTTTGTCATATTTATTTATTTATTTGTATGCAGTTTTATGGTGTTTCCAGGCATTTCTGTAGCTTTGATGCAAAGCTGCCTGATTTTTGTGTTTCTTCTCAGGAGAGAACAGAAATATGCCCATAATTTTAAATTTATATTTTTGCTGATGTTCTGTTTTTGTAATATATCACAGGATTTTTCTCTATTCATGCATGAGAAAGATATTTATTTTATGTAGTAATTATAGCACATCATTTGGAATATTAAAATTAAGTGGGTCAACCTGAAACACTTCAGCGATGTAAATCTGTTGGATATTTGCTAGAAACAAACATTTAAGAGAAATTTCAAATATTGAAGATGCCTGAATATTTTTTACCAGGTGAAACTTTTTGTTTCTGTACTTGTTGTACTGAAGAACGTGTCATTAGTTCACTCCATTATGTATCTATTTTTATCTTTATTTTGTTTCTAAATTTTAGGGGTTTACATTCTTCATGTAACATATTCTATTCTGTTTGGGGAATTTGGGGATAGGTTTAAGATAAGAATACTTATAGTGTAAACTCTACCTCATCAGAATTCACATCCACCCATGACCCTGGGGTTGCCCATGCTTATTGTTCTAGAGTACTTCAACATTTTTGTGTACAATAGCTCTTCTGGGCTGGCTCAAGATTTAATGGCTACCATCTCACACCACTGGCTTATTGCAGGGGATGTGTCACTCTAGTTATATAGGTGGATCTCATTATTGGTCTGCTATTGATAACTGAATGGGCAGAGGTACCACCTTTGTTGTAGTCACCTCCTTAAATTAGATGTCGGGGTTTATTTTACTCTTGAGGGTAGAGGATCTATTTCATTGGTCTCCATCACAGTCTCTGTCTTTGACCATGGCCAGTTCACCTAACTCCTCAATATCCTTGAGGAGCATTTAGCATACCCATCTGTAAAATAACATATAAAACTACCAGCTTCACATGGTAGCTATATTGAGCGGCTTAATTAATTCATGTCTGTAAAAGCATTGTAAGAGCCTTGCATGAAAGGCACTACTAAAGTGCAAAACTATTATCAAGTATTATTGTTGATGTTCCATGTGGACCACTGCACTTACTGCCGGAGCTTAACTAATAATTAATAGTGATGATTATGCTAGATGATATTTTAGAGCTCTAGCAGGGATGTGATTCTGTGGCTGACACGTAATGGGGATACTAAGATTTGGTTGGTTTGTGGTAATTCTGCAAAGGATATTTGTTCATATTTAGAAAACATAGAATATTGGGGTTGGAAGAGACCTCAGGAGGTCATTTAGTCCAACCCCCTGCTCAAAGCAGGACCAACCCCAACTAAATCATCCCAGCCAGGACTATGTCAAGCCGGCCCATAAAAACCTCTAAGGATGGAGATTCCACCACCTCCCTAGGTAACCCATTCCAGTGCTTCACCACCTTCCTAGTGAAATAGTTTTTCCTAATATCCAACCTAGACCTCCCCCACTGCAACGTCAGACCATTGTTCCTTGTTCTGTCATCTGCCAACACTAAGAACAGCCTAGCTCCATCCTCTTTGAAACCCGCGTACAGGTAGTTGAAGGCTGCTATCAAATCCCACGTCACTCTTCTCTTCAGCAGACTAAATAAGCCCAGTTCTCTCAGCCTTTCCTCATAAGTCATGTCCCCCAGGCGCCTAATAATTTTCGTTGCCCTTTGCTGGACTCTCTCCAATTTGTCCACATCCTTTCTGTAGTGGGGGCCCAAAACAGGACCCAATATTCCAGATGTGGCCTCACCAGTGCCGAACAGAAGGGAATAATCACTCGTTCTGCTGACAATGCTCCTACTAATGCAGCCCAATATGCCGTTAGCCTTGTTGCCAACAAGGGCACACTATTGACTCAATTCCAGTTTCTCGTCCACTGTAATCCCCAGGTCCTTTTCTGCAGAACTGCCGCTTAGCCAGTTGGTCCCCAGCCTGTAGCAGTGCATGGGATTCTTCCATCCTAAGTGCAGGACTCTGCACTTGTCATTGTGGAACCTCATCAGATTTCTTTTGGCCCAATCCTCCAATTTGTCTAGGTCACTCTGGACCCTATCTCTACCCTCCAGCATATCTACCTCTTCCTCCAGCTTAGTGTCATCTGTAAACTTGCTGAGGGTGCAATCCATCCTATCATCCAGATCATTAATGAAGATGTTGAACAAAACCGGCCCCAGGACCGACCCCTGGGGCACTCCGCTTGATACTGGCTGCCAACTAGACATCGAGCCATTGATCACTACCCGTTGAGTCCAACGATCTAGCCAGCTTTCTATCCACCTTATAGTCTATTCATCCAATCCAATTCATCCAATCCTTTTTTAACTTGCTGGCAAGAATACGGTGGAAGACCGTATGAAAAGCTTTACTAAAGTCAAGATATATCACATCCACCGCTTTCCCCATATCCACAGACCCAGTTATCTCATCATAGAAGGCAATCAGGTTGGTCAAGCATGACTTGCTCTTGGTGAATCCATGTTGACTATTCCTGATCACCTTCCTGTCCTCCAAGTGCTTCAAAATTGATTCCTTGAGGACGTGCTGTATGGTTTTTCCAGGGACTGAGGTGAGGCTGACCGGTCAGTAGTTTCCCGGATTCTCCTTCTTCCCTTTTTTAAAGATGGGCACTATATTTGCCTTTTTCCAATCATCTGGGACCTCCCCCAATCGCCATGAGTTTTCAAAGATAATGGCCAATGGCTCTGCAATCACATCAGCCAACTCCCTCAGCACCCTCGGGTGCATTAGATCCAGACCCATGGACTTGTGCATGTCCAGCTTTTCTAAATAGTCCTTAACATGTTCTTTCACCGCTGAGGGCTGCTGACCTCCTCCCCATACTGTGCTGCTCCGTGCAGCAGTCTGGGAGCTGACCTTGTCCGTGAAGACCAAGGCAAAAAAAGCATTGAGTACTTCAGCTTTTTCCATATCATCTGTAACTAGGTTGCCTCTCCCATTCAGTAAGGGTCCCAGACTTTCCCTGACCTTCTTCTTGTTGCTAACATACCTGTAGAAGCCCTTGCTACCCTTCACATCCCTTGCTAGCTGCACCCTCAATAAGGCTTCTTTAAAATACAGCCAGCTCTTCTGGACTCCTTTCTCCCTCATATTAGCCTCCCAGGGGATCCTGCCCATCAGTTCCCTGAGGGAGTCAAAGTCTGCTTTTCTGAAGTCCAGGGTCCGTATTCTGCTGCTCTCCTTTCTTCATTTTGTCAGGATCCTGAACTTGACCATCTCATGGTCTCTGCTGCCCAGGTTCCCACCCACTTCTACTTCCCCTGCCAATTCTTTCCTGTTTGTGAGCAGCAGATCAAGAGGAGCATGACCCCTAGTCGGTTCCTCCAGCACTTGCACCAGGAAGTTGTCCCCAACACTCTCCAAAACCTTCCTGGATTGTCTGTACACCTCTGTATTGCTTTCCCAGCAGATGTCAGAGTGATTGAAGTCCCCCATGAGAACCAGGGCCTGTGATCTGGAAACTTCTGTTAGTTGTCCAAAGAAAGTCTCGTCTACCTCATCATCCTGGTCTGGTAGTCTATAGCAGATGCCCACCACAACATCACCCTTTTTGCTCTATATTTCTATAGAAAGTAAACTGGCAGCCCTGCTCCAGTGAACCCCAGTGAGCAACATATCCTGTACACAGCTAAATGTAGAACTAGTATTTTGAAGAAGACTGACCAGTATAATCTTTCACCCTTCTTTAAATACAGCAGAGATAAAAAAAAATACAGTTGCCAATAGCAATTCAAATAATTGCTCAAGTAATCAGTGCAGGAAGGTTCAAAGTGGAAGGTATGTACCAATATGCAGCGTCAGCATTTCCTTTGGCAGCCTTATCTAGCAAAATGAGAGCATGTAGGGCTACCCATTTACCAGGAAAGATCAGACTATGATTGGACTGTCATGTTTGGACCCCACTGCCATGGTTGGACCAAAACAAACTGAGGGCTTCCTTCTCAATCCTACAGAAAATTCCTCCATGGAGCTATATGGGCTGATGGTATGTTGATGGCTTGGCAGCAAGGATGTAGTTTGGTTGGATGAGGCTTGGGTACCAGTTTTGCCAAACCAGGAACATGATCAAGAATAATCATTAGGCATAACTGGAAAGCAGCAGCATGAATGATTTCATGTCTATGCCAAGGATTTGGGATTTTTTGAGATAAAAGATTATGCCTCTGGTACGATAAGGATTGGACCTCATAGATGAAAGTGAGGAAATTAGATTCACCTGGGAAGCTACTTAAGCCTAGCAGATTGAGAGAAAGTATGCATACTCCTAAACAAAAAGAAAGAAAACAACTGCCTGGTTAAAGGGCAAGGTACAAGAGATTTTTCATTTATGCAGAAATGGAAAGCCAGACCAATCAAGACAATTAAAAGGAGCATACAGTATGGCAGGTAAAATGCATGATGAAAATTAGTAGGGAAAATGAACAGCAAGTAGTCAAAGGCTTTGTCTGCACTAGCACTTTTGTTGGCAAAACTTTTGTTGGTCAGGGGTGTGAAAAAACACAACCCTGATTGACATAAATTTCACTGACAAAAGTGCTGGTGTGGACAGTACTATGTCGGCAGGAGAGGCTCTCTTGCCGATACAGCTAACGCTGCTTGTTGGGGGTGGTTTAATTATGCTGGCAGGAGAGCTCTTTCCTACCAGCAAAGAGTGACTATATGGGAGATCTTACAGCGGCACAGCTGTAGCAATACAGCTATGCCGCTCTAAGGTCTGTAGTATAGACATAGTCAAAGACTTAAAAGTAAACCATACATTCTCATAGCTCCAGTTCTGTAAAAACATAACATGTGCTTAACTTTACTCCTAAGTGTAGTTCCACTGAAGTCATTTTCCCTCATGGAAGTCAATGGGACTTCTCACAGATATAAGTCTTCGCAGAATCTCGGGGTATCGAGAAGGTGGAAGATTGCAAGAGAAATAGTGGGTCTTCTGGACTGTCAGAGAGCAAAGGGAGCCCTTAAGGATATGACATTTCTGAGATGCTAAATAATTTATTTGCAGCAGTTTTTACCTCAGAGGATATTGGGTAGATATCCAAATTTACTTTTTTCCTGACAATAAAGCTGAAGCACTGTCAATCAAAGGCAAAGGTGCAAGAATAAACAGATAAATTAAATAGCAACAAGTTGTGTTGTGTTGTACTGTTAACAATATATTTTAAAAACACAATTTGAAATTGATAGATGTTTGTCTGAATGTATTTCTTCAGAAAGGTTCCACTGTATCTTAGAAGCAGCATATTTGCTATGTGATGCAGGGGTTGCTATGGTGAGTTCACATATCTTATTTAATACTGTACCAGAGTAAATAGACATTGTAACAATCTCTGTTAGTGCTGCTTTAGTAAGGCAATGTCAGCATTTTTCTCATAAATACTTGTTTTCATGATGAAACTTGGCCTAAAAGGTCTAACCTAAAGGAGAAAAAAGAAGGTTTTTCAAAACCAAACCAACAGCTTCCTTACTTTTTTTGAATGCATGTGTTTTATATGTATAATATGGATGTATGTGTACACATAAAGTGAAGAAATATTAGTGAGAGATATTTTGTTTGTTAAAAAAGATTAGAAGTTTATTGTGCCAATCCTACTTTTTAAATTCTCTCACTCCAAAATGGCTTTTTTTGTTGTTGTTTACTTTATTGAAATGTGTAGGCTATTAACACAAGATGTTGATTGTAATGTTTTGTATTTAGGAAAACTTTTATTATTTGAGGCTCAGTTTTCATTTACACTAAGGCCCCTTTACACAGCATAAGAAGCCCCTCAAATCGGTGTAAATTACATTATACTCAATTTACAGCCTCTTTGTACTGCCAGAGAAGCTAAAAGGACATTTGTGTAAATGAGAATCAGGCCTTTAACTACATAATGACTCCGTTAACTAAATGGCACCAGAATTTAACTTACAGACATGACAGTCCATTGTTTTAGAACAATTATTTGATCTGTATTCCAGGATAACATATAATACAGCAGGGCATTGATAAGTAAATCTTTTATACATCTATTTATTTTTCTAATCTTTAGCTCTGGAAAAAGGTAAATAACTTTCTGAGAGGGCCTACCCTTTGCACTTGGTGAGATCTCACATTGTGTTTGGTATGTCTCTATCAGTGTTCACACATTAGTTTGTAAGTAGAGCTGATTGAAATTTTTCCATCAACTTTTTGTTTTTGTTTTTGACAGAAAATCAGGTTTTCAACTAACTGAAAATTATTGCGGGAAATGTCTTTTCCTCAAAAAAAATTCCCCATTGGACAATCAGAAATTTTGAGCCAGAAACTGCAACAACAACAACAAACCCACTGAAAAGCCCCAACAATTGATTTTCAACTTAAAATCTTCATCTTTCAAGTTTGGGGGTTTTTTGATTAAAAATCAACATTTTACATGGAAAACCTCTCACCTGCTATTTTCCACCAGCTCTTTTTGTAAGACCTAATTGCACCTTATTCTTGTATGTGTAATATTGGGACTTGCATATGAGCTAATGTGTGGCACTTGTGGAGTCCATAAGTTAGGAGCAGGAATAGTTCCAATCAATCAGTTAGAGTAAATGGAGTTCTCAGGACCAGAGTGTTTCTCCTGCCTGAACATGTGAGGTTGAGCAAACACATCCTTCCCAGCAGCCAGGAGAAAAGGGGAGGGAGATATAAATAAAAACCTCCAACCTGTCCGGACATCATCAACTGGCAAAGAAGGGGTAAAAGCTATTTTTCTGGCTATTCAGTGCCACAGCCAGAAAGAGAGAGGAAATAAGGCGTCAGATTCGGCCCTGTCTTATGCCATATGCCACATATAGAAATTAGGTTTGCTTAAGGTATAAATCAAGGCCTGTTGTGAAAAATAGAATTGTTGGGAACCTCCAGAAAAATTGTTGTGATATCCTGGCATTGAAATGTTTGTTTTAAGATGTTATAATATCAGGACATCACTCCTCCATTATTTGATCAGTCTCTGGAACACCATTTGATGTAATGGATGTCCCATGCTACAAGGTTAAATATTATTGGGCTGCAGAAAGATGACAGAGAGAACACTGTATTAAATAAAATGTTACTCCTGGGGGAATTGTGCGCCACCGCGCGTGCACAGAATTCGTGTTCCCCGCAGATTTCTTTGCTTCCCTGCAGAAAAATGACTTTTTGATAGGGAAGCAAAGGGAAGCTGCAAGAGCAGTCACACACCACTCCCTAGCTGCACAGGTACATCATTTCAGGCACCTGGAGCAGCCAACGGAGAGGTAAATCAGTGCAGGGCTGGAGACACTCCAGCCAGTGGCTCCTACCCTGAGCCAGGATCAGCTGCTAGTCCCGGCTGGGTTGAAGGCAGGAGAGGACAGGACTTCCTCTTCCCCTGCAAGGATTGGCTGGGGCTGTGTCAGACCCACCCCCGAAACCTCCCCCAGTTGCAGGAAGCTCAGCATCCTCCCCTGCTTCCTGCCCCCATTGCTCCTCAGCTGCAGAGGGAGGGATCACTGTACAGGGAGCTGCTCCCCCATCTGCCCAACCCCCGTGCATCTGGACCTCCCATATCCAGACACCCCCGCCAAGCCTCATCCCATACACCCAGAACCCCCCTAGCCCTCCATACCCAAACCCCACCCCATTGAACCTGAACCCCTGCATCTGGAGCCCCCTGCACTCAGGCCTCCGGACCCCCACCCCTGCACCCAGAGCACCCCCCACTGAGCTCTCTGCATTCAAACCCCCACTCTGATAAGCCCCACCCCCTGCACCATCCTAAGCCCCTACATCCAAACCCCCATGCCACTGACCCCCAATTACCGGATCAAAGAGCTCACCTATACATGGGCAGGGAGGGAAGTGAGGTAAGTACTGTTCTTTTTGGCTGATGGGGTGATTTTGCAATTTTAAAGAATATATGTTTCTATGCAATTAAAATAATCAAACTTTGCAAAGTGATGCTGTATACTGGGAAAAATAACCATTTGCCTGATCCTCTCTAGCCTAATTCCATGTGTCAGCCAAACTTCATGGCACCTAAAACATAAAAAATTGTAATTTTAAATTCACTTATCTGCTGAAGGCCTCACCGACCTTTGATATTTGGAGCGTTCAGCACATATAGCTTTACAGTTAATTACTTTTTTAAAATATGCATTGCAGTCATCTTTATAGCTGAAAGTCAACCCATAATTTGCCTAGCGGTACCTGTGTTTTGCAATGTCTGATGTCATGGGCATATATTACATTTTTGAGGAACAATGGACTGAGTTTAAGACTGTGTCTTAACTACAAATTTACTTGCTCTTCATTTTGTGAAAGACTTGGCATTTCATAAATATAGTTGTTACTTTGGAAGAGTTGCAGTTACTTTTCTCTATTTTTTATAGATACTTCATAAATTGGTTCTAGAAATACCTGCTCCTCTATTACATCAATAGAGCTGTAGAATGTAGATCTTGAAAGCCATTCCATAGCCACACCTGCTACCTTCCATTAGCTGGAAGAAGAAGATTCTCTTTCAATCTTGCTGGGCCACAATGATTTGCTGACTGGTTTGTGTTCCATGTCCAGATGTTCAAGTCATGAGGCTATAGCCTGTAGCATTTACTCCATTTTTCTGGTTACACAAGCAACTTCCATGCCTTATGGAACTATACCTTTCTCTATGGAATCAAATATTTTTCTTTCTGATCTGTGCCTCCAATTCTTGGGAAAATGTATCATTCCTAGGAGCATTTGTTTATGAAAGTGTTTTTACCCTGACAGGTTGTGAGATATCAAACATTAAAAATTATATCATTCTATTTATTATTTTGGATTTTTTTCCACCTCAGTTTTGACATGATTTTAGTTGCTATCGAGAACAACTATATCCAGAAACCAGTGATTTATTCTTTTAGGACCAACTTATAATAACCCTACTCATATTGAAACCAATGGAATCACTTGGAGTAAATTTGCTATTGAATGGATAACCCCTTGAGTAAGTTACTGTTCAGTGTGGAAGGGGCATCATTTGATCCTTAATGTCTGGAAGGCCAGCTTTCAAGTAGAGTAAAACATTAGACTCTAACTTTAGCTGCTTATGAGGTATCAGATGCTAAAATCACATCAGAGAGAAAGGGGGTGAAGTTTGGAAAGCAAGAGAGTAATTGGCATGGATATTTTAAAATAAGTTGTCTAATGATAACGAAAGCTCTTATATAGCACTTTTCATGATCAAAATCCTGTACAGGCATTAGCTAATACTCACAACACCCCTGTAAAGTAGGAAGTAAGTAGCATTATACATATTTTATATATAAGGATTGGAAAGGTATACTTCATATTCCATTGAAAAGCTTTGTAATCAGTAGTGTCCAAAATTTGCTTTTAGTCTTGATGGTTCCTACGATGATGCTCTTTCTTAAAACTATCACTAATAGTCTTGTTTCTCGTTACTCTCTTAACAAACAGTAGAGATGATCCACGGTTTTCAAAATATTGATGGGGAAAAAAGGGAAGAATTTTTTTTCTACCAGCGGTAATAAATAGCAAGTCCTGAACCTTGAACTGGTGCTAAGTTACAGAACATGTTCAGTCTTACAGAGGTACATGCTTTCTGCTTTTTCTTTTTCTTCTTATAATTTTTTAAAGGACAAAAGAAAAGTTGCATATTTCAGAAATGAATGTAAAGTGAATTGCAGAGAAGGAGAGGAGTCATGTGATAAGCTAACAAGAGATAGAAAATTCCACTGAAAGTAAGGGTATATCTATACAGGGATAAAAGACCCACAGCACAGCCAGGACTGGCCCAGGTCAGGTGACTCTAGCTCATGGGACTAAAAGTCGCTGCGTAGACATTTAGGCTCTAGCCCGAGCTCTGGGACCTCCACCCTTGCTGGGTCCCAGAGCTCAGGCTCCAGTCCAACCCTGAATGTCTACATTGTGATTTTTCACAGTCAGGAAATGAATCTTTATTTCACAAGCCCACTATATAGCTTCCCTAGTCTAGGGTAATATTTCATACCGCTTTTAAAACAAATTCATGTGTGATGATCTGACTAATGTAACAATAGCAAGGAGCAAAACTGCTACCCACTGCAGGACCATAAATTTCTTGTGATTTAAGAGAGAAAGAGTAAATATTAGGGCCCAATCATGTGATCTTCAGGCAAAATAGCAGTGTAGCCTGAATAAGAAATTCAGGATTGGGCTCATGGTTTTACTTTGCAGTTTACTGCCTAAGTACATTATGCAGGCACCAAGATACAAAGCAAAGAAGATAATGATTTTCGGTAGAGTGACACAGAAATGCCTTTTCTCTCTAGTGCTGGATCATTTTCTGTTTTTAGTTTATATTTGAAAACACCATTTCAGGTGTGCAGAGTGGTTTTTTGTTGATGCATTTAGTTGCATTGAACTAGGGCCACGCCCTCTTTCCTTATGCAGCCTCACTGAAGTCAGTGGAGCTACTCATATGCATAAATGCTACTTGCATGACTAAGGGCTTGTAGGATCTGGATATTAGCTTGTAGTTAGGTCTTTATCTAGCAAACAAAGAGAATTAAGAAAAGGAAGACTAATGCTACAGCTCCTGTGAAAGCACATCATGGGTGCTATGTTCTATTAGCATTAACATTGACTTTCATTGTTTCCGGCTTTCAGAGCTGGAATTGCTGCAGAAGGCATAAATTTATCCTAAAGAGATGAGGAGTGCTTTGGGTTGTTTAGGATTAACTTCTCCAGCTAATTGGCAGATTGAAAGGTGTCCCATCCTGACATTGGCTGGAGAATGGCTAAAACAGAGCTGAGAAGGGACATGTAAAGTGTGACTGGTTCAGGAGACAGAAACTTTCACCTCTAGGTCACTGCATTGAACCTAGCCCAAAACAGTAATGACTGAAAGTCACTATTACCACATGGTGGCTGTTCAGTAGCTTATGTGAAATGATTTGATGGCTAGTCCAAGTGCCTACATCATAAAATTCCATGTCATTGTAGGACAGGAACACCTGTTTGCAGTCTCACCTAAACCCAAGCCACAGGGGATCAGACACAAGAACTACATCCTGGGTTCTGGGCATGGGTTGGATTGAGGGGACCACAAAATTCTCCTTACACACCAATTTCTCCTTCCCTCCTAACACATCAATGAACCTACAGTAACAAACTCATTGCCATTAAACCAAAGATTGACAACTAGAGTCCAAATACATTAATACAATTGAAAATAGAAATCTGACTGAGCAATACAACCATACCATGTACCTCCACAAGAGCTTGCATGCCTGCCATGTTTTATTTAAATGGGAACATATAATGTAAAAGGTAGTTCACTTACTATGTAGTGCTTCTTGATATAAAAAACAGATTTATCTTCTGAGTCTTCTTGTTTTGTCAACCCTGCTGGAATGGATAAAAAAAAAATCTCAATGCAGTGCATCAACATGTTTAAATAGTGCCTTTCAGAAAGGATTCAGGAGCAAATATGTACAGTTGCACTGGGCAACTGCACTTGCAGAGTTCAAGTTAAACAAATATCTATTGCAGGGTATCTCTCGTAATGAGGTTGTTCTCTCACATTTTTTCAAGGGTCATGGTCGTAACCTGTGAATTGTGTTTTTCAGATTTGCGAAATTGCTAATCAACATTTTTACAAAATTACACAATATTATAATGAAAACATAACATAAAAGCATGTGGTGCAAAAAAGTGAGAGTTCATTTACTGCTGAAATTGTTGGATTCCTATTTTACATTTAAACTGTATTTTAATACAGTCAAATTGAAGAATTAATAACATTTTTATTATATTGAATAAATTATAGCTGGTGGTAAGAAAATAGGCATTTTAAATTAATGAGGACATTTTGCACAGTCAGATGAAATGACAGTTATTAAACAAAAATACTGAGGTATACAGTTAAACACTCAGTAGAACTACTACTTGCCTGTGTGAAGTCACTCAGATGCAAGAGCGTTTGCAGGATTGAGGCCCTAATGTTTGGTATGATATACTTGCGGTGTTCTCTAGAATGTCAACACAGCCAGTTGACTCAGGAACTATGATTACTAATGGGATTTGATAAAAATATACACTAACTGCATATTAAAAGTCATGAACTTGTATTTTATTAATACTGACAAAAAGATACTAACAGGTTTTCTCAGTAGGTGCAGTTTCTACCAGTATGAAATTTATTTTTTTTAATAATCAGTTTCAGACCGATTAAAAATTCAGACCATTAGGATCTGTATTTCTTTTCTGTGTTTGTGAATATTTTTCTAACCTTTTTGTCCAGAAAGGCCTTTCAGACTGAAACATCATTAGCATACAGTACACTTTGTGATTTGCAGTAGAGTGCTCCACATCTCAGTCAAGTGTGTCTTTATTTGTCCCAGTTTTTAAGTGGCCGGTCTATGTTAAGAACATAGGAACATAAGAACGGCCATAATGGGTCAGACCAATAGTCCATCTATCCCAATATCCTGTCTTTCAAGAGTGGCCAATGCCAGATGCTTCAAAGGGAATGAACAGAACAGGGAAATTATCAAGTCGTCCAGTCCCAGCATCTGGCAGTCAAATTGTGAGGTATGATTAGACCTTGACTGACAACATCTCTCACCTTGAAAAAAGCCTGATAGTTGGGCAATCCTAAATTCTTTAGGCTCCTCTGGAGTATTTTGCGATAAAGGATCACTTTGCCTTGCCTTGCCTTTAGCATTGTTAGTGGGATCAATGGAAGAGAAAATATGTGGTCTGACTGGAAATTCCACTTTCTAGACTGAGCATCCATGCCGCACCAAAATCCCCATGTAAATTGCCTTCCCAACACCCAGTGGATGAAAGCCACCAGCTAAAGACACTGTCACAAGTGTCAGTGGCAATAACCACCCTGGATTTTGTTACTAAAAGAACTATGGCTTGACATGCAAACAAAACTGTAATTTTTAAAACTATGACAAAGAACAAGAACTGAACAGGAACATTTGATAAAGCAAAAGAAAATATCTTCCAAGGTGATAGCCCCAACATCAGAATAAATATGTGCTCCCTCATCACTGCCTGTGACAGCTTGTTACATTTTTTAAAAGGCCCACCAGTCCGTGTGCACTACCAAAGTTATTCCTAGATTGCAAGAGACTAGAGAGGCCATTGAAGAGAAAAATAATATAGATGGAAAAGCTAAAACATTAGAGGCCCAATTAAGATTATTCCCTAATGGCTAGTGATGTTACTTTTTGGATAAGAAAAGATTTGCACATCTCCAGGAAGTCACAGCATTAACAAAATTCCAAAATCAACTCTCTCTCAAGAGTTCTGGTGAGCAGGGACTTTGTTGTTTTAGGATTAGCGAGAGAATGAAAAACAAATAATGAAGGCCTTTTGATAGCAGTAGGGGCTCTCTAATTAAAAATTTGCTTGTTGTGGACAAAGAATGTAATTGCTTAAATGAACCTGTCTTTAATTAATTAGAAAAGCAATCATCTCAGTCACTGTGCCAAAATATTGCAGTTAAGTTGAAGAATTTTATTGAGTGAATTGATGTCATTGTTTTATATAATGCTGTTATACTGATCGTTATTCTTAATATAATTTCCTGAAACTTTAAAACTTTTATGAGACAAGTGATTTTAATGTTAAAACAGGTTGAGACAACTTTGATTAAAAAGAACAGTTTGGCTGGATCATGTTTCATTAGGAATTACTGCTACATAATTTTGAATATAATCATGTATAAGATAAAATATGTTATGAATTAAGTGCACTTTAGCAATACATGGATCAGTTTAAACACTTACATTAGCATTTTCTCTAGCTCAGACACAAAGGGATTTGAAAATTGGTTTGATCCTATTTATCTAATCCAGATGTAATGAACTAGATCCACCAGTCACTAAATCCATGTTATGCTGTAGTGCTCAGCTGGTGGAAAGTGGACTCAAACTGGTCATAAATAGTCAGCAGAGAATTCCCCCAGTGCTGGGAAGTTCCCCACTAGTGCAAAGCTGGAGAAGATAGTAGAGCCAGCTGCTGTGCTGGATACTTCTATCCTCCTGGGGTAAGGTCACTGAGGGAAACTTATGTCAGTGGTGTAAATTAGAGCTGCTTCTGGCTGACACTCCACTGTATCCAAGCAGAGCTCAGATGGGGCAGAGAATCCAATATACAATGCAAATATAGTAAAGTTTTAAAAATTTTAAACCATTTGACTTAGTATATTAATCACATGTGCCATAAGTCACTTCTGCGAGTTGAAGTTGAAGCTAGACAAATTTGGGCTGGAAATAAGGCATAAATTGAGAATAATTAACCACTACAACAATTTAGAAGGTAGATTCTCTATCACTGTCAATTTTTAAATCAAGATTAGATGTTTTTTCTAAAATATATTCTCTAGGGATTATTTTGGGGAAGTTCTATGGCCTGTGTTGTACAGGAGGTCGGACTCACAATGGTCCCTCCTGGCCTTGGAATCTATGATCTATGAAACCTTTTGTGTCTGTGACAACGTCAATAGTTAATCATTTTACTACAAAGCCAGACAAACTTTTTGTAGTCATTTTGTACCAGAGTAATCTGTGGGCATGCATATAGTAAAATCCCATCCTTTACCAAATACTGCATAATTTTATAGATGGTTTAGCATCCTTTTACTAAAGTTCTTTGAGATAAAATGGGATGCAACGGTTTTAAGAACTGATCATTTGAGACTGGGTTTCCACAGTGTGCTTATTTCTATGAAATTTCTTGCGTTAAGAAAAAACAGCAGAAGTTCTACATTCAGGTTGTTGGTTTAGCGCTTGCGGCTCAATCAGCACAGAGCTGCGGCCCATGTGACCTCCTTGGGGCGCTAGAGGTAGTATTGGATGCGGCCCACATAAACACATTGTGGGCCACAATGGTAAATAGGTTGAGAACCACTGGTTTAGTGGGAAACAGAAATAGAGTACAGGTTTAATGAAGTGTTTTGAGACCTTTTGATCAAAGGTTCTGTGTAAGTGCAGTGTATTTGTAATGTATTAAAATAGGATTTTTATTACTTTGTTGTTATTTATTTATTTTATATTTATATTGCAGTATCTCCTACAAGACAACCTGGCTGGGGCACCATTGTGATAGTTACTGTACAAACATACAGTACATGAGAGTCCCTGCCTCAAAGAGTTTTAAGGCCCTATAATATAGAAGGAACGGAGAAACACAGTAGAATAAAATTTGATGTTTTAGGTCTAGGAGTCAGGAAGGAACTTGCCCCCATGTCGAGCCTCCCAGAATTAGGGGAACTACTAGATCTTAAGAGCAAGATTGCTTTCTTCTAAAACATCAGACATTGGCCAATGTCGAGGTAGGTGACTGAAGTTGGTGGATCAATAGTTTGATCAGGAATGGCAAACCTCACAGTACGTTCAGTTTGATCAGAGCAAAAACATGTTTTCACAGGTTAAGAAAAGGAATACAAAAAACACGTTAGTATACTAAATATGATTTAGAGTCTAAAGAGCTGAGCCAGATTACTCTTTTTAAAGGGAAAAAATGCACATCCAGGCATAGTCTCCTATGACAATAATAATAATGAGCAATTACAATAATATGAATAATATTTTGTTATAAGCCATATGGTTCTCTGTTATTGCTGTAAAAGCTGATGAAGCATTACATAAAGCAACTAACCATGGGGGTTAAGGGATGTTGGATAATACAAATACATGGAACTAACAGGAAAAAATACTCTTTCCGAGCTGAAATTTTAAAAGTTTAAACAAGAAACATAATAGAATATTTTCACATTAGACTAAATTTTATGGGGTAGTTTTTTTCCCCATTGTATTTTTACAAGACTTTAAAGTTTATCATTAATTCTGTTAATTAATAACCAATCTATCTTCAGTATTTATATGGCCCCCATCACCATAGTATCTGAGCACCTCACAATTTTTAATGTATTTATCCTCACAACGTCCCTGTGAGGAAGGATTATCCCCATTTTACAGATGGGGAACTGAAGCACAGAGAGGCTAAGTGACTTGTCCAAGATCACACTGGAAGTCTGTAGATAAGAAGGGAATTGAACCTAGATCTCCCAAATCCTTTGTTAGTGCTCTAACCACTGGATTATCCTTCCCAGAGTATAAAGATGAAGAGCCTGAATCTCTTGCACTAAGGCCCCTCTGAACTGCCAAAACAGTGAAAGGAGTTGTACTGTAAATGAGAATCAAGCCCCACTTTCACTTTCATCTCTCTAATTATTATTTAAGTAAACAAGGAAACCTTGTAAGTTGCCACAATCCACAAGTCTCCCAGGCCATTCTTTTTTTTTTTTCCTTGTCTTTATTTTAGATTGTAAGCTTCTAAGTCCTTGTGCCTGATACAGAGCTGAAGCACTATCATTGTCTATGTACCCAGTCTGCTATCCCTATATTGACTGGGTACATGTCATCTCAGGACACGATGCAGAGATAACATTTCTAGACACCATTAATGATTGCATCCTGAAGCAGCTACTCCTGGAACCCACAAGGGGAGAGGCAATTCCTAGTTAAGTCCTAAGTGGAGCACAGGATCTGGTCCAAGAAGTGAATATAGCTGAATCACTTAGTAGTAGTGACCATATGTCATTAAATATATCATCCTTCTGGGGGGGAGAAGCCCTCCACTGTAGCATTTAACTTCAAAAAGGGGAACTAGACGAAAATGAAGAAGCTAGTTAAATGGAAATTAAAAGGGACAGTCACGAGAATGAAATGCCTGCAAGCCTCATGGAAACTTTTTAAAAAACCATAATGGAGGCTCAAATTAAACGTATACCCCCAAATTAATTGATTTAGATCTCGTCTCATCTTATCTGATTTATTTGAAAGTGTCATTATTCTCCTAAATAGAAAAAGTAGATCAGTGTCTTCAAGAATGGTCAGACTAATAGTTATCTGTTTTAGTAAATTGCAAAAAATTATCTGATTCACAGTAGGATTAAAAAACTGAAACAGAAAATGCCAGTTTGTGGATAGCCTGAACATACATGGGATAGAGGATGACATGCAGGCATAACTGCAGTCCTTGCATTCAGGGAGGCACAAGCACTGCTCAGTGTAATAGTCTGCCGCAAAATTAGCCCTTATAAATTGGGTGGGTGAGGTTCTGTGGCCTGCAATGTGCAGGAGGTCAAACTCGATGATTATGATGGTCCCTTATGACATTAAAGTCTGGTGAGTCTATGACGGAAGAGAAAATATTCAGCTACGATTTTGTCACTTCTCTACCAGCCAGCAGACTTTGCCCCACCTGGATAGGAATGCAAGCTGCACCCTTTCGAAAGGCATAGCAGCAATTTCCCTTCTGCTCCCAAAGACCCTGGGCTTGTGTAACCCACACACCTCCTGGGTGTGGTGTTCTGTCCCCTCTAGTGGCACCAAGACCATTTAGAGCAGGGGTGGGCAAACTTTTTGGCCTGAGGGCCACATCTGGATATGGAAATTGTATGTCAGGCCATTAATGCTCACAAAATTGGGGGTTGGGGTGTGGGAGGGGGTGAGGGCTCTGGGTTGGGGCCAGAAATGAGGTTCCTGGCCAATGGGAGCTGTGGGGGTGGTGCTTGGGGCGGGGGCAGCGTGCAGAGCCCCCTGGCTGCCCCTACACGTAGGAGCCGGAGCGGGGACATGCCGCTGTTTCCAGGAGCCGCACAGAGCCTCAGCATGCACAGAGCAGGGCAAGCCCTGGACCCCACTCCCCGGCGGCAGCTCAAGGGCTGGATTAAAACATCTGAAGGGCCGGATGTGGCCCCCGGGCCATAGTTTGCCCACTCCTGATTTAGAGAGAAAGCAATTAATGAGTCTGCTCTACAGCCTTAGCTAACAGCCAATTGACTTTTAGCTCATGTGGTAGAGGCTCATGCATGAAGCTCCAGAGGTCCCAGGTTCGATCCCACCCACTGACGACCAGGCTCCGTCGGCGTTACACTTGCATGAGACACAATGCCCCAAAATGCTCCTGCAGAGTTACTGGGCCTGTACACCACTCACTACCAAGGACACTGATTAAAAGCCACCATTTAGCCCAAAATGTCATTACAAAAAAATTCATTTATCTAATAGTCCTTTCCCTTCAACTGCTGAAATCATTACTTCAAGTTAGCTTTCAGCCATAACTATTGCATGAGTTTGGGAAAGGGGTTAAGGGGGGAAATTAGGTGTTTGTTCTCTTGTTACGACAAAAGGGAGCTCTCTGGAACAAATACATGGTGTAGTGTGAAGTAATTTGGTGAATGGGGAGCAAGAGCATCAATTCAAAGTAGACAGATGTAAAAGGCCTGTAATATCTGCAAGTAACTATCATGTCATGGCTATAGGGTAATTTGGGGTTCCCTACACATCATATCCCAGTATTTCTGTAATTATTTTATTTACATACCTTTGTAAATAAAATAATTACAGAAATACTGGACTACGACCAATTACCACCCAGCTACACTACTTGTTGATTGTTCCCATACCTTACAGCTATGTAAGGTATTTTTTGTAGAACAGGCACTGCTTTCTTTCTTTTTTGTAAAGCACCTAATACATCATGGGCACTTATAGAATACAAATAATAGCCAGAAGCTTGCAATGAGAATCCCCTGGGTGGACCCCCTGCATCTGTGCAGTTCTCAGTGCAGGATCAGGGCCAATAATAATCATCCTAACAATGTAGGATGTTCTTGAGTGTGTTGGGAAAAGAATATATTTTTGTAACAAGTTATCTGAAAAATTGGCTTCACTGAAGTAGTGGAACAACAAGAAGCCCTGGGGTGAAAGCCTAGAGAGTACATTTATGTCTGTTACTGGAAGCATTCAAACAAGAACATGTTTTGCATTCAGTCACAATTTATTTTCTGAATATTCTTTTAAATATTTTGCATTTATTAATGTATGTCCCCATTATCTACTTTTAACTTCTGCTTGAACAATCTAGCAACAATAAATCCTTATAATTGGTGACAACATGGCTCATTACAATGCAGAGACACTGTAATGTCATAAACAAATATTGTAGGCCATCTATATCTCCACTTAAAATGGAAAGCTAACTGCCAAAGGTCTATTGGCAAACACATTAATATATATGAAATATAACTATAATAGCACAATTCAGAAATTAGTGCTGAATATGAGGAACCAGCTTTCTTAAGTAAAGGTGAATCACCCAAGTTTTATATTATCTGTTGTAGACATTCCTCAATGAACTCTGGAATATTCCTGGATATTTCTTCTTTTAACATTTGCTTTGTGAGACCTGTTATAAAGGGACTGGTGTAAATGTGGAGATGAAAAGACTAATATTCTATAGTAGACTCTGAGTTCCACCAAAGTCTCTCACTTTTTCGATTTGAGAAATGCAATGTTGCTGCTTCCCTCAGAATATTTGAGGGTCATTCTGCTACAGAAAAGCTAGTGAACCTTGTCAAGTATTCTTGACTTTGTTCAGCAAAATTGTAAACATTAACGGATTCATTTAAAAAAGTATATTTCCCTCTCACTGTGTGGGTCGTTATGTATATAACTATATAGACCAAGATCAGAAGACCTGTTGTGTCCTGTGATTCTTTCTCAGGCAAAACTCCCACTGAAATCAATGGACTATTGAATTCCTCAATAAGGAATACATGATTTGGCCCTTTCTTTGTATATTTTTTGACATAAAGTATAGAATGGGATTTATCTAGGACTGAAACAATCTCTAGAGAGAATGTATTCTAATCCTTTTTAAATGTGGATTGGGGTGTGTGTGTGAGAGAGATCCTTTTATTACATCTGTACTAATATTCAGACAGGCTTATAGTGCACTAATGAACAGGGCCAATTATTATACAAAATTAAAATTTGCTTTTTCTTTTAAGTTTTATTTTGGTCATTTGTGTGATGACAATTGTTAGAAAGCGGTGGCCCAATTCTGTGGTCCAGGACATCAGGGTTGTATGCAATGTTGTTGTAGCTGTGTTTGTTCCAGGATATTAGAGAGACAAACCTGAAGAAGAGCTCAGTGTAAGCTCAAAAGCTTGTCTCTCGTACCAACAGAAGTTGGTCCAATAAAGGGTATTACCTCACCCACCTTGTCTCATCTTTTCAGGAGTAGGTCCGGGAGTTGGTCCTGGAGTTAAGTGACCAGATGTTGTCCTAGGGGCTCCATCCAATGGCAATGCACCCATTAGTAAGGGCAGGCTAGCATCACTATGATTGTGGGAGAAAGAAAAGAAAGTCACTCTTTTGAGTCCTCCTAACTTGGCTGTAAATCGAAGATCATGGCAGATTACTAAATGGTAGAACTCATGTTCTTGGTATTTAAAAAATAAATGAAAGCTAATCTTGATATATATATTTTTTCAGTTAGGTCAAAAAATAATTAAAAGTAATTTTTACAGCTGCGCCTGAGTTGATACTACATTTATCGCTGAATTCCCCTGCAGGTTTTTGTGGTTTGTGATCACATTTTCATTTGTTTAAAGAAATGTTTTTCTCTCCCCTGTTGCTGCACAAAAGACCATACAAACAATAGGGGGAAATGGTGAAACTGACTACATCCAGTTTACAAAGTAAACAAACTGAAAATCAATACTTTTTTCCTCTAATCTCTTTCAGTTACAGTAATATTAGGGTTTACTTATAACAATAGTAGTTACAACATTTTGGGGTAGAATTGTGATTTTTAAGTTGACTGTGGCCTATTTAAATTTTTTAATGACACTAGCTCTTTTGGACAGGTTTTCAATAATGTTTTTTATTTGTATGAATTAGCTCTCCCCCATTAAAAAATGACTAATTGTGTGAGTGAGTGTATGTGTATTTACAAAGCCAATTTTAATTGAGTGTAATCCTTTGCATAAAATTAAAATAACAAAAAACCATCCTAACTTGCATCTTCTCTAATATGTAATCAGTGTTTTAATCACTATGCCCATATAGCAACAGAGAGTCCTGTGGCACCTTTAAGACTAACAGAT
>NW_020664419.1:51628356-51677609 GCF_002925995.2 Terrapene triunguis | reverse complement strand
TCTAACACGGCTACCCCTCTGATATATGCCCATATAGTTTATTAAGAATTATTATAATTATTATTATTTCCTAAACTATGTAATTGATATATTGAAAAGTAGCTTCTCCCCAAGTACGTGTTTCAAATAAATAACTAAATATTTAACACTTCCCATATATAGTGCACTACATATATTAGAATGAATCCTTGCAACAGCCCTATGAGGTAAATAATTACAGTAAATAGTCACCATTTTCCAGATGGGGAAACTACCACAAACACAGGCCAAACAATATGTCAAAGACCACACCCCATGGCCCCAATCCTGCCTAGGTAGAACTCAATTAAGGATCTGGACCTAATTCAGTGGTAGACTGGGAATGAGAACACAGAAGCCCTGGCGACAGGTAAACCATACTGTCACTGACTTTCATAACTAAATTGTGTTACTGTAACTTTGATGCTGATGAAAAATTAGCTTACAAATATTGTATCTCTTCCTTGAACATCGAGATTAGCAAACTAAGATAGCAACTAATCTACATCATCCTGACTATGACACAAGTCTAGGTAAAACTTTCTGTAGATATGCATTTTGTTAGAACGCCAAGCTCAGAGAGCAAATACCTCTGATGACTGATGTTTGCACCAGTAAATTGATTTACCTTTTTTTTTTTTTAAAGAGCTGACGCAAGTTTGACAAAGGGAGGTGTTGGGGTATCGTTGTTGCTGATTGGTTCATCCGATACACTCCCATTTGTCTTTAAATGATTGTCCAGCTGCACAAGGTCTCATATGAGCCAACTTTCTATTACAGGTGCAAGTTAAGATATTACTTGCTTAGAAAGCAAGCAAGCAAGCAAGATTACGTGTTTGATTTGGAGGTAAACCTAAAAATGTAACTTTACAATGTCTATTCATTTTATTGTATACTTCTTCCACTTAACACATTTTAAACTGAAGAATTTGAGAAATAACTTTGTGCAAATGTAATTCATTTGTAAATTTAAATGAAGTGTGACGAACTGGCAGTTAAGATTTGCTATACTGTAGTTGTAATTGGCATTAGCAGGTGTATTTGTTTTTACATCAGGCATGAAATTCAGTCCCCTTTTTTTGGACAGAAAATCAAAATCTAAGAAATGAAATAAAATAGCAGGAGGTTTCTAAAGTTGACCAGATAATTAGGAATGATATGCTTGTGTTCTTTTAGGGCCTCTGGTTAACTACTGAGAATTTTTATCAAGACTCTTGGTTTACCTGGCTAACATCCAAGTAAGTAAATGAATATGAAAATAAATTGTTCATTTTAATTGTGTGTTTACTTTAAGGTAGCAATTATGGTACTTTTCGTCTTCAAATTGCTTTAGAAACAACATTAATTCTTTAAAAGCCTTGCCATTGAGACTAAGAGTCAGGAAAATCTACTGATTCATATACAGTGATAGGACATAAAAATACCAGCCATTGCAAAATGCTTGAAAATGCAACTCTTAGGCAGATAAGGCAAGGTCACAGATAAACCTAATTGATAAACCTCCACTTATTCAGAATCCTAGATGCAGCGCAGAAAGTAAATCAAAATTGCTATGAAATAAAATGGAAAAACAAGTTTATGTTTTTCTTAATTGTTTCATTACATATTAAAAAGCAGTTATTTGAACACATTTTCTGAGTACCTTTTACAAAATTATGTTCTATTCTAGCAGATGAACATAACCCTAGGTTTTGAGAGAAATATTGCTTTAGAGGGGTAATGCTTTTCGCATCCAATATTTTCATTTTAATGTAATATCTTAAAAGAAAAAATCATCCTTTTGTTTCAGTCTGCCTTCTTGTTCCACAAGAAGCAGCAAAAGCCTAGGCATGTTATAGCTGAATTTAAGGAACATAGTTAAGCTAGTAGACTTTTCTGACATGTATACCTAAGGGAAAAAATAGTAGTGGTCTAAAATAGAAAAAGGAGCTGGTGTATAATATTGCCGTTTAGCATAGCATTCGCAGTTCTTCCCTTTTTTTATGTTTGTACCTTTAGAAGTGCTTTGTGGGGAAAAGACATTGTTTCCAAACATTGTAGCTTGTACTAATTAGGGTAGCAATAGCAATACCCAGTGCTGGCTGGCAGCTGAGCATGTGAAATCTGTATCACATCTTTGATATATAGGCCAGCTATTGGAAGATTGGAATCTTATGTGAACAGTGTATTTTATGTGAATAGATTCTTTTGAAGGTGAAGTACATCCGAGATTTTGAACATGCAGGGTTTTTTTTCACCCTAGATACAAGTTAAAAATAGGTTTGCCTGTAGTTACTTGTCTGTGGTGATCATATTTCAGAAGTTTGCACAATAAATAACTGATTCCACAAAGATTTGGGTAAGATTAACTAACATTTCAGTGCATTCACTGCCTTGCATAAAACATGCCTGGGAAATATTTATAAATTTCTGAAAAAAATTGAGCTTCCAATTATGTGACTAAATAACATAGACCCTGATTCTGCAAATACTTATGCAAGTACCAAAGTTTACTTACATGAGTAGTCCCAGTGATTTCAACAACATTTCTCATATGAGTAAAGTTACATATGCATATTTGCAGGACTGGGATCTAAGGATTGGACTGTAAAAAGTCTGTAATCTGCAAAATACATGATAGCAAAATCCAAACAAAATATATATACATATTAATTAGTAGTCTTTTTTATTAAATAAAAATGTATACAATTTCAGAAAGGAAAGGTGGGTGCGGTAATATCTTTTATTAGACCAACTTCTGTTGGGGAAAGAGACAAGTTGTCGAGCAACACAAAACTCTTCTTCAGCTCTGTACAGCTCTAAATCTTGTCTCTTCCATCAACAGAAGCTGCTCCAATAAAAGATATTACCTCACCCCCCTTGTCTCTCTCCTATCCTGGGACCAACACAGCTACAACAGTACTGCAAACTACAATTTAAGATTTCATTAGGTATGAGAAGTGTTCAGAGTAAGGAACACTATCCTGACAGAGTGACCGATTAAAATTTTTCAAAATAAATCATCATGGAATTGAGGTGCAGCAATGTGCGAGTCTTCAGTTATGCCCTGATCCTGCAAGCCCTTAAGCATGAGAGTAGCTTTGGGCATGTGCATATTCCCATGGAGTCTGGAACTACTCACATGCAGGGCCGTCCTTACCCATACGCAAAGTACACAGCTGCGTAGGGTACCAGGAAATTTGGGGCACCACATTTCCTGGTGCTCTGCACAGCTGTGTGCTGCTCCAGCCCCTGCCCAGCCCTGCCCCCACTCATCTGAGCTCTGCAGCAGGGCCGGGGCGCTGCACTCACCAGCAGCGGGAGTGCAGCAATCCGGCCCCAGCCGCGCCACTGGTGAGTGCTGGGGGGTGGTTCTCCCTGCCCCCCAAGCCAGCCCCCCCCCATGGAGGCCTGGGGCCCCACACACACCCTTCACGGGGGGGCTGTGTAGGGCCCCAGAATAACTAAGGACGGCCCTGCTCACATGACCAATGTTGCTCATGTGTGTGCAAGAGTTTGCAAAACCGGTGACCTGGAGAGAAGGATTTCAACAAATTAAGATCCCAATCCTCTAAACACTGATGAAGATCAAGGGAACTACTTGTGGTAATAAGCACTACATTCATTAGTAAGTGTTTACAGGATTGGGACCTAAAATTAATGATGATTCAGTACCAAGCGCCTGATCCTGAAAACAGTTCCACACATGAGTAATTGTATAGTCCTTTGAGACAAGAAGTAAAATGACTCACTTAAGTAAGTGTTTGAAGGATCAGCCTTTAAAATAGTACCTACACCCTAATACATATTTTTCTGTCATATTCTTTTTTCCTTTCCAAATATAGTACAGACTGTGCAGTACAGCATTTCTCTCTTACCCTAATCTCTGTGTAAATTAATCCATGGTAATGTTTCTGCTACACTGTTCTTTGTTTCTCAACACTAAAAATGTCAGTATAGCAGGGCTCATACAATTGGAAGAATATTTCTAAAGCGAGCATTTGTTAGTGTTCACAACAGAGATTTTCTTCATCACTAGCGGGCTGTGTGTTCGATTTCCTGATTTATTTGTCTGATTTTCTTAGATATAGATTTAAAATAAGCATCTGGATACTATATGAATCTGCTTCCTGGAACGCAAAAAAGTTTGGTTTTAGAGATACTGCTATGAATGAGTTTACCATTGTCTCAGCAAGGACCCAGTTCTTTTCATTACTTCAGCTGGAGTTATTCATGTCCTCATTGGGCAAAATCAGACCCTTGGAATGTAAGCCTGCCTAGCTATCTCTGACCCAATGCCAGATTCAGTAATCAGTCTCAGTCTAAGTCCTGGAGTGGCAGCAGAAAGGAATAAACAGAGCAGCTATCTCTGGTAGGAAATTGGCAAAAACACCTTGATATTCTTTTGCATTTCAATTATTAGATAAAAAATAAATGTTACTAGAGTAAGGAAATGTATTGTAGTTTTTGACACAAGGTCAGTTTTAGCCTCCAGTGTTGGTGTTTAAAGTTTACATTTACATTTTACACACACACTTTAATGTTGCACTGCTAAAAATAAGTTTGAGACTGCAGATATTAGGAATGGCATATTAATGGCTATATAGACTAGTGAAGGTTTGGTAATTAAGTGAGGAACTAAACATTCATGAATGCAAAAACTGGAGAATTTTTAATAGGTAATTGAAGGCTTAGGGCTAGAGTAAAGCAAAAATAGAATTTTGCTTGCCCTGGTTTTTTTTTTTATTCTAATTTTTATCCTGCAATGTTTCTAGGCATTTATAGCATTAAGAATACAGTATTTTATTTTCTGGTACACAACTCAGGAAATATATGGTGGATTCTTTTAATGTGTTATTCTGGGAGGCACAAAGATAAAGAGCCATGGGTCCATAGTTCAATAACCAGCTAGATGACTTGCGGCAAGTCACTTCATCTCTCTATGCCTTTGTTTCCCCATCTGTGAAATGGGGATACTATTATTAAGTCATTTTGGTATAGTACTTTTGGAAGAAAAAAATGCTGTACAACTGCATAATATTAGTGGTTTATTATTAAATGTGGGAATGAGTAAACAAATGTAAAAGTGTATCTGTAAACTGAGATTGTAAAGATAAACTGATGTTAATGCCAAAGACAAATCATCATACTATATATATTATAAAGTATATGGTTTGTATTGGGCCACATAAAAAGATGATTATTTATCCAGATGATTATTATTATTTATCCAGACTCTCTCTTGTGAGAGTAAAGGCATATTAAACTGTGTAAATAGGCAATAATTCTCTTTGAGAGATAGTTTATATAATTTAAAACTATCTAAAAGTTTTGATGGACAAGTATTAAACTGAGATATGATAGGGTGAAGTGCATAGTGCAGCCAGCAGCAGCTTGATTATTTTTAACATGTAGCCATACTTATCTAGCAATATATGTTTCAAGACGCCAAGTGTTTCCTTCAGAAAAATAATCTGCATACAATGGTCAGTAAAGTTTATATATAGCATTTCCTTATCAACAACCCAACCCTGATGTATTTAATCTCAGGTTAAGGGTGCATCTTAATGATTATCCAGGGTATCAGTCAAAAAGAAAGAATTTAACAAATAAATTGTTGCCAGATTTTACGTTAAATCTGTTTACAGTGATAGTTATTTATAGATAGACTATATATACACCTGTGTTTTATTATTATTCTAAGAGAGGTTGGAAATCTATTGTGTAGGTCTGTCTTCTTACATTTTGAGAAAGACCAAGTGGAAAGATGCTTTATAAAAAAAAAGAGTATTGTGCTTGTATTTATCCAGAATTTTCCCAATCTGCAGCAGTTGCCTCTCTTAATGTTATTACAAAGAACAAACACAAACAGAGTACATCACACTCATTTATCTAATTTGAGGAAAATTCTAATGAGTTATTTTGTGATCTGTTTGCAGAACAGAGTGTTCTGAAAGTTAACACATGGTGGAGAGAACCTGTAAGCAGAAGGTACAGTATTGTTTGCATTGTAGAAGCCAGAAAGCGCTGACCACTCAAATGGATCGCATGGAACTGCAAAATGTCAACATCAAACTTGATGAGGAGAGCAATAGCGGAGAAAGCATTGAAGACAGCTACACTGATATAATAGATCCAGAAAAGGCTACTATTAGCAGGTATGTACTTAAACAAAAAGGGCTTTATGTTCAGACTAAAAAGAGGTAATCAAAGACTAACAGATGCACCAGGCTTTCACTTATGGCATCCTGAAATTAAATTCAGATTAGGTCACAAATTAAAACTAGTCTGATTGTTTAGTGGCTATTCCCCAAATCACAAAATCACTGCACTCTTTGACATGATTATCGCCGTGGGTAGAATAGCTGAGATATTCCAGGTCAATAGTGAGATGCATTGGTAAAATCTGTGCTGAGATTTGCCAGCACTGACTCTCCAGTTCATGACTCTGAACACAAGCTGTCCAATATCATAAACACTCAATTCTCATAATACCTGTATATTTATAAAGGCAATTGCAGGGTTCTTTGACACCTAGATACATGTAATTACTAAGTTTTAGCACATTGTTTTCACTCAGAATTGTTTGTTTGCAATTTACATGATCAGAGGTCTCTTAGTTTTAAAATATGTAGTCTTCAAACTAATTTCAAGACAAAGCAATGGCCTTTTAAACATGCAATTTCAATGTGAAAGTTTTATACAGAGAAGCAGTTTATTTCTTCTTTTACTTTACTCATTAATAGAAAAATTTCTGGAGAATGACTCCGTTAAGACCAAGAAATCAAATAGAAATCTAATGATTCTCTGAGCTAAAGTTAATATTGACTGTTAAGAAGCATCACAATTTTAAGTCCTGCTTTACTGAGGCAAAACTTCAGTAAAAATCAATAGGAACCGGAGGGTTCTGAGCAACACTGAAAATCAGGCCGCGTCATTAAGTGCCTAAATATGGAGTTAGGAGCATAACTTTGGGAACCCACATTTGAAAATCCTGGCCATTGCTCTTAGATGATACACATGGCTCCAGAATTCAATTTAACTCTTAAAATAATATGATATTTCTTCACTGCCCCTAAACACAGCCATGAGCCAAAGTTCAGATCTGGATCCAAACTTGGGCAAATAGGGAAGATCTAGGATTTCACATTGATCCTCTGTAAAGATAAGGTTTACCTGGAAAGTCAACTCAAATATTCCCCAGATGTGTTTGGATCCTGTAGTTCCATTTAGGTTCATATCAATATCTTCCATTTTAAGGCCCTGGTCTTGCAATTAAATCTGCTAGTGTTGATCCCTGCACCTCCAGAATGCTCTAGGGGTTCCATGCTAGCAGATCTGAGTACAGGATCGAGGTCTAAAGACAAATAATACATAAGAGTTCAGATATGGTACATAAAGCACTGAGTGACCAGTAGTTAGAATTATCACATTGTGGTGCAGTAGGCCTTTTTGTTGGTGGGAAGTGGTTTTATTTTATATCAGTAAATAATAGCAATTCTTCCGGGGCGGAGTTAACAGTGATAGGGTTAACAGAAATGTGTTTTGAGGAGGGATTAGAAATGGAGAGGTGGATACTTGGTATACAGGGCTTCTGAGGTAAAGGGTAAGGGGTAGCCTGCAAGAATGTAAATAAAATGAACAGGATGTGTGATATTGGAAGGAAAATGCTGCTAAGGAAGGCAACACTGTTGACAGAATTTGGGAGGTGTATTCAACGCTACGAATCTGCCATGTATCGTTTAGACTTTTTTAAAACTAAACAAAGTTCGTAGGCCCAATCCTGAGTGTCTCATTCAGTTTTAATGCAGTGCTTCCTTCAGTAAAACTCCCATTGACATCTGTGGGAGTTTTGCTAGAGGTAACACTGAATAAAACTGAGTAAGGAGTTTTGAATACAGGGCCTGACTGATGCAGTTGGAGTCTTTCCATTGATTCCAGTGAGCACTGAATTGGACCCTTAGTCTCTTGTGTGTAGTAAACTTTATTTATTGTTTTCTTATTTTGCTATTTCTTTGTGTTCAGTCAATTTGCTAACGACGATGCAGAAAATCAGAAGTTCCTTCCAAATGGATTTCTGGGCAAAAAGAAATTGGCAGACTATCAGGAAGAATATGTAAGTTTATTATTAGTTTTTAAGTACTGTAGTAGAAACAGGAATATTGGAAAGTAGGGACAATCTACATGAGTCTCTTTGCAAATGTAAACAATGTTACTGCAAAGCTCACCAAAGAATCTTACCAGCATATTCTGTTTATTCCTGCCTTAGTAGAGTGGTTACAATTTGGCTGCCTGGATCATTTAAAGTATGAAGTCATGGCTCTACTCTGACTATAAACATGGCATCACAAAGTTCTACATGGATTGTGTCTCAATGATTGCTAGATAAAATATGCTCTGTTTATATGTAAACAGGCATTTTCTTTCCAACTACCAGCAAACTCACTCTAGCGTCTGATAATTAAGTTGGGGTCTTTCTTCCCTGCTAGCCCCAATAGTAAAGGTTCCTTTGATTAAAATGCTGCCCTCAATAATTCTGTGCCAGCCCATTGTTCCAGTTACACCTATTAGCTTTACATTGACTTACACAGGTGTTACTGAGGGTAATGTTTGGCCCACAGAATATCTATTACTGCTAATGGTAGAGAAGCTTGAATTTTAAATCCCATGTTCAAGCTTTCAGGTAGTTAGAAAAAAATCTTGTAACCTGTAAACGAAACAAATAAACATGCACCCAGCAGTTTCAGTTTTAGTCACATTTCAGTTTACAGCCAGACTTTAATGTGATCAGTTTAAAACAGTGGGGCCAGATGTGATCTTATTTACACCAGATCACAAACCGGCCTGGCCCACCAGGGGCTTTCCCTGACGGGCCGCGTGCCAAAGGTTGCCGATCCCTGTCCTAGGTGAATACCCTAATTACTGGTCTAAAAGCTGGAGAGGGAGGTCCCAGCTGTTTGTGTGAACTCACTTGAGGGGCCTGATCCCAGATCAATCCCTGAACATGACTTATCCAGGCAATGCTTATCTTTCCCTGCTTTGTGAATCATTCTGGGAGACAGGCACTGGACAGCTAGAGGGAGGCCGCAGTGCAAATGCCCAAAGACAGAAAGACAGGTGACTCAGGAACTTTTACTGGAGCAACATGGGTGCCAAGGGAGTTCATTGGGAGCTTTGTGAATCACAGTGGAGCCTAAAACTGGGTTTTAGGTGGCTAAACCCAGACTTAGGTGCCTAAATCTGGGGTTTAGCCACCTAAATACTTTTGTGAATCTAGGCCCATGTTTTTACAGGATCAGGACCTTATATTGTAAACTTTTGGGGGCAGGATTATTTCTTCGTGTGGATTCCTTCATGTGGGTTTGTGGTCTATAAAACAACCTGAACCCTACTATAGTATAAATATTTAATAACAATTCCAAGTCATTCACTGCACAGTGAAGTTACTCCACTGGTGTAAATGAGAATACAGCCCAAAGAGCTAGTTTTTTCCATTTTTATATATTGGTGTTTTTCTTTATTCAGGCCTGTTATGACCAAAAAAGATGACATTTATGGTTTTTAGTGACACGGGGTAACTGTAGTCATTGATGGCAGTTTTATTTTGATCGCTTGTTGGTATGGACATAACTCTACACCCCATTTGGACCAAAAAAAGCTATTGTGTTGATGCTGCAAACACATCCTACCGTGACAGTACTTGAAGTGAAGGGAGTTCTCATAATAGTACTATTCTTGTAAGCCCTCTGAGGTAGCTAGGGACCCTAGGCACTCTGGTAATACAAGTAATAAATGGTAAGTACTAGTTCTGTAGTAAAAAATGTTGGTAGGATCAGGCAGTGTAGTAAGACAACATCCATAGTACTCAACAGAACAGAAGAAGGGAAAGCCAGCAACTTGAAAAAGCACAGTTTTACACTGCACTCATTAAGCCACAACTTAACTACCATGTTTGTTGTTGTTTTCAATAGAATCCAGGAACTACTTCCTTTGGAATGTCAGCATTTAACCTGAGCAATGCCATCATGGGGAGTGGCATCTTAGGGCTGTCATATGCCATGGCCAACACAGGAATTATACTTTTTGTGTAAGTATTCAAAAAGTGGGGAGAATATAATTAGCGAGCTAGCATCAGTGTTTCTGTGATTAGAGAAAAATGCTTAAGTGAAGAACAACATTTTATAGATAAAGAGATTTTTAAGGTCTCCGGTAATGAAAACAGTTTAACAGTATTGCAAGAATCTGTCTAATCATGATAAACCACCCTAATTTCAGCTGTGTTTTGTATTAGATTCATTGCTGGGAATTTATACTGTCCAGTCAAAAACCAAATTGGAAGGACAGTGTACTTCTTTCTCCTAAAATAACAACAGCATTCCCACTATTTCAATACAGGCAATTCCACACAAGCAGTAAAGTATACATTTATTTATATGTTTATAATTATAACTTTGTAGAGATGGAGGAAGAATACTTTGTGCCCATATAACTCTAGCCCTGAAACAGAAAGTGGGGGCTTAATGCAAATATGGCTACAGATTTACCAATATTTAATGTCAGCCACTCTCTCTAAAATCTGTCTGTACCACTGAAGACAGAAATGGCATGTCGCTGACATACGGTATGTACACAGCATATGCTTTGATAGACACCAACAGACATCCCCGGCTACCCCTATCAGGTTGAGAGACAACATTTAAAAGTTGTCCCACTTTAGTAAGTGGCTTTAGTTTTATAATCTGGTTGTTTATGTGGGCCTTAATGTTAATCCTCCTTTGTTTAGTAGAAAGCCTAGAATGCAGTGTGGGTGATTGCTTTACATTACTGGAAAAAAGTAAACCTTCAGATCAGCTTGCAGAGTTTTCTCTGTGTGATTCCTCTTGACTTTTGAAAGTTGTGTAACAAAAACTCTGCAGCAGGCTCTGAAACTGTATACTTAGGTCCCAAGAGAGAATGGCATCTCCTATTTTTGGATGCAGAGTTTTTGCCTGAAATTAATTATGAGTGCAGATGCTACCACTTTGACGGCTAACTACCTGACAGCACCTGCAAATCAGGTAGTTAAATGTCTTAGTGAGAGCATTTGCTCCCACAGAAATGGAAACTGGTTTTAAAAGGGAGTGCTCCAGAGCCAAGAAACTTTGAAAGGCTTTTTAAAAAACTCTTTAGAGTTCAAAAGCTCTTCTTCCTTATGGTGTTCAGTAATAACCAACCTGGCTATGAAGTATCTCTATTCCATTGTATATTAGCCCTGGCTAAAAAAAATTCTACTACATCTTCTAAATCCTAACTGCTAGGGTTCCGCACATTCAAAACTATGGCTAATGAATCTTAAATTTAACATAAACACTATCATGAGCCAGTCATGTTAGCTTTGGCAGAAATAAAAATTGTCACCCTTAGACTGGGATAATATTTAAATAGTGCCATCTAATAAAAAACAAACATAAACCCCTATCTCCACCCAGCAGCTCACTTGCTGTCCTATCATAGTTTCATACTTTGGGAATGAGAACATTCTCCCTTCTTGTGGGGGAGAGTCTCATTTAAAAGCAGACAAGTTTGTGGAGGATATCCTTACTTCAGTGTCAGGCATCTACTTGCTATACATGATCCTGTACTTATAGATTGTGACTTTAGCTTTCAAAAGGATTGAAAAATTCCATTTGCCAAATGAAAACTGCTGTACTAATCCTAATTCAGGTTATATTTACTGTCACTAATGTATTGTTCAGAGATGGCCCGAATGCTCCCTTTCAGTGAGATTTTCCACAGGAGGGGAGAAAGGTTCCTAAAGTTCAGAAAGTTTAACCCTGTAGCACCCTCCCTGCATTCTCCCCACATAGGGGGATGGTTTGCAGCTGCATGGAGGGGACGGGGGATGTGGCCTGGAAATTCCACAGCTCTACAAAATCCACAAGAAACTCAGGTCCCAACGCCACACGGATCCTAAGGACCTGCATGGTGGACCAGCATCTTTACACTGACCCCAGTCCCTCTTTCCTCTTGTACTATAGCTAATTCAGGAGCCTTGCTATCGTTCAATTCCTTACGTACCTTTCTGCATGGGTACAAGGCCATGGATTGGTACCTTAATGCTGCAATGATCAGCATTAACTCCCGTGTGGATTTTTCACCAAAATCTTCTGGTTAATAGGGGAGTAGCTACATAGAGTACCCCAGAATATCTCCCCCAAAATATGTACAACTCAGTCATGCAGTGTTTATAGGAGCTTTTCACAGGCTGAAGGCAAGGTGGTGAGCAGAATATAGTGCTGCCCAGAATATAGTGACTCATAGACTTTAAGGCCAGAAGGGACCATCATGATCATCTAGTCTGACTTCCTGCACACTGCAGGCTACAGAACCTCACCCACCCACTCCTGTAATAAACCCATAATCTTGGCTGAGTGACTGAAGTTCTCAAATGATCATTTCAAGAGAATCCACCATTTACACTAGTTTAAACCTGCAAGTGACCCATGCACCATGCTGCAGAAGAAGATGAAAAACCCCAGGATCTCTTCCAATCAGACCCAGGGGGAAATTCCTTCCAGACCCCAAATATGGCGATCGGTTAGACCCTGACCATGTGGGCAAGACCCACTAGAACGACACCTGGGAAAGAATTCTCTGTAGTAACTCAGAGCCCTCCCCATCTAGTGTCCCATCACCAGTTGTTGGAGATATTTGCTGGGTAGATATTTGCCCTGAAAAAGTTACATAAAGCTTTAGTTTCTTGCATCAGTAGTTCTCAAAATACCAGCCATTGAAATCATGTAGAATTGAAATAGTATGTGGAGGAAGCTTGAGGGTAGTCAGAATTATATGAATTCAAGAATCAGTATCTTACAGTCTGCCCGCCAGGGTTAGAAGCTAGTGCTGTATGCTTTCAGAAAGCAAGATTTCCAATGTCATACAGTGGTCTTTGCTATCCCTGATCATTACATGAGATCTCTCTATATATCTATAGTGTCAAATATGAGCTCCTAAGCTCAGGCTCCATGGTTCTTAGGCAGCCAAATGCTCTGATTTTCAAACATGGGGGTAGCCAACAGCTCCCATTGAAGTTGTTATGGTTTTTCAGATGGTTCAGAGGTGCTGGGTAAGGAGAGAGGGTTAAGTTACATGTCGGTAAATGGGTGGGAGTCTAAGGCCCTGGATTCTGGAAGGTCCGATTACGCGGAGTCCAGTTAACTTCACTGGGGCTCTATGTGGGTGCAGGAATCTGCCTTTGGGGGACAATGCAGAATCGGAGCCTCAGTGAGTCTAAGTAAGTCTCTAGAGGCAAGCTAAGATGGTGTAACATGTATGTTCAGGTTGCCAGAGGATGTATAAATAAATTACAGCCTAAGCTTACCTCTGCCTTATTATGGCCAATGACTCCAGTACTCAAACTGGTTTTGGGACAATGTACATGTTAAACTGATGGAGAGCAACTCAATATATGTTCTGTTAAGTCAATTTATTATTTCTGTTGTCAGTTTCAAGATTCTAATTTCTGTTATTCCTTACAGAATCCTACTGCTCAGTATAGCAATATTATCACTCTATTCAGTTCACCTTTTACTGAAGACCTCAAAAGAAGGAGGTATGAGGACACTGTTGGTTAACTGAATGTTCATGTTTCATGCACATATTTCTCCTTTAAATGTGTTTAACAATGTGCATTTTTACAGCCCACCATGTTTTCTTTTTGCATCTAGGCTCCCTAATATATGAAAATCTAGGTGAAAAGGCATTTGGATGGCCTGGAAAATATGGTGCTTTTGTTTCGATTACAATGCAGAATATTGGTGGTAAGGGCAAAATGTTCTTATAAACAAATATTTTAAAGCTTAACATTTTTCTCCATAATGAAAATAAACACTGGTCTCCCTTGGTAGCACATGTCCTCAGGCTGATGTGGATGCCATCATGGATTGAGCACAGTGGAGTATATGGTTACCAGTGATGTGCATAGCAAAAAAAGGCAGACACATTACTTTTCACAGTAACAGAAAAAAATAGGAGAAAGGTGCTCAGCAATTGATTTTCCAGCTCAATTATCTCTTGACACCACATTTTATTTTGGGCCTGATCCTGTGAGATGTTGAGCACCCTGAGCTCCCACTCTCTAAGAGCTTGATCCTGCAACCTCATTCACACAAGTAGACTTTACTCACATGAGACATCCCATTACATGCATAACAGTCCCAAGTTATTTCCCATGTGAGTAAAAGTTGCAGGATTGGGCCTTAGCTCACTGGAAATGAAATGGAAATGTGTATGGTCTCAGTTTTTTAAAACTTTGTACTGTTTTGAAACCTCTATAATCTGGCTGCCAATCACAATCAGCCATCCAAAGCAAAAGAATCTTGTTAATTGTATAGCAATTTAATAATAATTGTACTAAAATAGTAGCCATTCACAACAGAGAGAATTGCACAATCAGTCCTTCTCTTCTGATTGGCTACTATGACTCTTCAAAGACCCCATCTATGAGTGCATAACAAACATCCGTGTCTCAGCTTCTGTCCTTCCCTAGTGAAGCCCAGATATCAAATACAGTTTAACTAGACAAGGAATTATACTTAGTTGATGAGAGAGGAATGTAACACAGGGAAAACAAAGGTTAAGTAGGTTGACAGTTTGGGAAGAGGGGGGTCAGAAGTTGAGGCAGCCAAGTTTATTATGAGTAATGGATGGAGAGTTCTGAGGAAAATAGGCCATCAGAGCAGCAGGATTTACAATAACAAAGCGATGGGGTAAGAATGTATATTTCAGCATAACAGCAACTCGAGTGCACTGTTAATTCAATAATAACTACACCTCTACCCCGATATAATACTGTCCTTGGGAGCCAAAAAATCCTACCGCGTTATAGGTGAAACCGCGTTATATCGAACTTGCTTTGATCTGCCGGAGTGCGCAGCCCTGCCCCCCTGGAGCGCTGCTTTACCACGTTATATCCGAATTCATGATATATCGGGTCGCATTATATCGGGGTAGAGGTATATATCATATTCTGAGGCTGAAAGCTACTTTTAGTTCAGAATATGGCTCTTACCTTTTTAATAGGGAGCACTGTCAAGTTATCATCTGTTTATTCGCACTGCCAATTATGGTACATAAATGGTGATTTGAGCGCCAAAATACAGAACTGCCTATGTACCATAACTTAGACACCCAATTCTGAAAACGGGACTCTGTAGTTCATTTCATCTACATGTTCATATAGTTAAGCAAGTTTGACTAAAATCAATGTATATATTGCATTTTCAAAATAATATATAGTTTGTCGTTTCTCTTATTTTTTTAAAGAATGTTAATAGTAATGACCCTGCTTTGGAACTATATTATTCTACTTTACTTAGCTGATGTGTTTGTTTTTTCAGCAATGTCAAGCTACCTCTTTATTATTAAATATGAACTTCCTGAAGTAATCCGAGCATTTCTGCATCTTGAAGAGAATTCTGGGTATGTTTGTTTTGCACGACCTATGACTTGAACGAAAATATTCTAGTTAACCTTGGCAGAAATGATTAATATTGGTTTGATTTGTTTTTTTCCCTCTTTAGAGAATGGTACCTGAATGGTAACTACCTCGTTATATTTGTGTCAGTTGGAATTATTCTTCCACTTTCCCTTCTAAAAAATTTAGGTAAAACTATTTCCTTACTTAAAATATATTATTTTGTTTCTTATCTTGATTAGTCATCTGAATTTATGTGTGGTTTAACTGCATGTTTATTTTTTTATTCTTTCTTTGAAGGTTACCTTGGTTATACGAGTGGATTTTCACTTACCTGCATGGTTTTCTTTCTCACTGTGGTATGTGACTATATGAAATATATCACTAGCTATAACCAAAAGTAGGAAATACAGTATCTGTAAATAATTAAGAAACTTTAGATGTCTTCTCTGTACTTATTTATTATTACTAGCGTTTAGAGGCCAGCCTGGTCAAAACCCTATAGTGCTAGGCACTGTATATGACAGTTGCTATCCCAAAGAGCTTACAGTCTAAAAAGCAAAACATAACAGGGAGCTGAGACAAAAAGCAAGGTGGAGGCAGAGTAACAAAACTAATAGGATATGCTCAATTCCTAGCCAAGCAGGGGCAGTAATCACAACTTGCCACCTTAAAACATTAAGTTTTCAGCCACTAATGTTTTCAGTCAAGGGTATAAATAGAAGCTACCTTTTCAAAGCTATAGACTTGTGTTGACATTTTCTATTCTTATTGTAGGTAATCTACAAGAAATCCCAAATACCTTGCCCTCTCCCTGTCCTGGAAAATAGTGTTGGAAACTGGACCTACAACAACAACTCAGTTCCGATGCACTTAGTGATGTTACCAAATGAGTCTGTTAATTCTAGAGTGAATTTCATGATGGACAATACACCTGGGCACACCACGGGTTTTGAGGAGGCAAAAGACACCCTACACACAAGTGGAGTGGAATATGAAGCCCATAGTAATAGTGATGACATGTGCGAACCCAAATATTTTGTTTTTAACTCACAGGTAAGGGAGATTCCATAGAATCTGTCTATAGCCATTAACTCCACAACTAAACTGCTGCCAAACACGATAAATTCAGATGATTCAGTAGTGAATACTCATATTAAACACCTTTGTTTTTCAGACTGCCTATACAATACCCATCCTGGCATTTGCATTCGTATGCCACCCTGAGGTGCTACCAATATACAGTGAACTTAAAGAGTAAGGCTCTTAACTTTACTTTTAAAAACAATTGTCACACACTTCCATAGTTAACCCAGTAGCAATCATCAGATCATAAAAAAGCAGATATTGGTGATAAAACATACATCAGGATTACTGACCTGAGGTTTACCTTTGTCAGTATTTACCTTAAGAGACCATAAATCTTGGTATTCCTTGAAATGAAGTGAAATTTTATGAAATATCAATCACCAGAAATATTTGGAAACATTTCTATTATGGTAGTGAATTCAAGTGTTGCAGAACACCAAAAACATCTTCATGAGTGAGGCTCCAGTCCTGCACCTGTATCTGTCAGTGCTCACCTTTACATCTCCCGGAGTCCCATTGACTCTAGGTGGGTGCAAAGATCTGCCCTGCAGGATCTGGCTGTAGGAATAAGGACTGTATCATGTAGCAAAGATTTTTCTCATGCGGTCTGATTGAATTCTCAATAGTCAGTAATTATTTCTTCCAAATTTATGCTACAGCCAATCAGATGCAGTAATTTATCACACATGTCCATGGTAGCCAGTTTACATTACTCCATATCTTAGCATTGTTGAGTTCTGAGGAAGTAAACTTATGGATGCTTAATGCCCATTTCCGGCCAATCCTAATTCAGGACTTTCTTGTAAAAATATTTAACTGATGTGCATTTTAAAGAAGAATTGACCTTGCCTATTCTTCTGTCGGTCCCTGATCCTCAGTGTAGCTCTGCATTGACACAAGTGTGCGTTCATGCAAATCTGATGGTAGGCTTGGGGCCTAGAGTTAGGAACAATGCTTTTATATTTTAGTACCGACATTTTTACTTAAAAAACCTCAGCCTGAAGTTGATGTTATATAAATATGTAGTTATAATACATTTAAATTTTAACACTATCAAGTTAGCAATTGAATATAAAACCTTAATATATACAAATCATTCTGAGCTGTTCTGTACAGTGTGATACTGGGGTTTGAAACAGTGGGCTTCGAAACTCACCTGAGTTTGTTATAACACTGATTTAGGTTTAGTTGCTTTGAATTCACTAACTAGTGACAATGTTAGCAGAATACAGCTTGGACTGTTAGTTCGCTAGAAGATACATACAATATAGACTTTATTTACACTGTTATTCTTCCCTTTTTACCCAGCCGGTCACGAAAGAGGATGCAGAATGTTTCAAACATCTCCATTGCTGGAATGCTGATCATGTATCTGCTTGCTGCTCTCTTTGGTTATCTTACCTTCTACGGTGAGTCAGTGAGTCAAAGCCATATTCTCTGTAGAAGTTTCTCTCTTCTTTTAGAGGTTATCAGTACCTGCTGGTGAGAATGAACAGCTGTGTGTGTCATGACTGCATGCATTCAGTAAACAAGATGCTGTAGATGTCACACTTTCCCAGGGCCGCCCAGAGGATTTAGGGGGCATGGGGCAAAGCAATTTCGGGGGCCCCTTCCATAAAAAAAAGTTGCAATACTATAGAATACTATATTCTCATGGGGGCCCCTGCGGGGCCCGGGGCCTGGGGCAAATTGCCCCACTTGCCCCCCCTCTGGGCGGCCCTGCACTTTCCACATGGCCAAAGGAAGCCAAGCTGGCGATACTCAGCAGGTTTTCACAAAACAATGGAGCACTTCTGTCTCTAGCTCTTACACCACTGCTACACCACTGTTGCAGCTTCACCTTTCCTGAAAACATGTGCAATACATGCTAGTGTACAAAAGGCCATAGGGAGGGACTACCTAGTATAACTTAGTCTGTAGACATAGTAGACCATATGTTACTGCTGCTGCTGCACTCAGCTTAAACTTGCACTGCTTTTTACTTTATTAGTTCCTCCATTATGACATGGAAGCATATGGCACAGAACAGTTAGTGCTGCACATAATTACTGCACGTGGAATATTTTCAAAACACAAGTGTCCACTGTCCCTTTTAGAGAAGCAGTTTAGTTCAGTGGCTAGGGTGCCAGACTGAAAGCCAGGAGTTCTACACACTTTGGGGAAGTCAGTTTGCCTCTCTGTGCCTCAGTTTCCCCCATCTGAGGTTTATATAGCACATTTTGTAAAGTAATTTGAGATCCTTGGATGAGATGCATTATATAAATGCTGAATGTTATTACTACCAATATTTCTACCACAGAGGGACTGATGTTGAGCAAAACTGCATTTTTTGTGTCTAATCAGTAGCATGTGTCTGACCACAACTGCAGGGACACATCCTCTTTCATCTTGCTAAGTTATAAAATCTTAGTTTTGAAAATATAGATTGTGCCTGAATGAGCTTAAGCCTGTTTTCATTTTCTTTTGTAGGAGAAGTTGAAGATGAATTACTTCATACATACACCAAAGTGTACTCCTTCGACACCCCTCTTCTGCTGGTTCGCCTGGCAGTGCTCGTAGCGGTCACCTTGACTGTGCCCATAGTCCTTTTCCCTGTAAGTAAATACAGCTTCTGAAGATTAAATCTGGGCAGCCTATACACATGGACTGTAATTATCTATTTTTACATTAATTTTGTCATACTTTAACATTTAAGAGAACTAAGCCCTGGGATTTTGTGACATTTTCTGTTTTCTCATTTATATTTCACCTGAGACAAACAGCTGCACTTTGGGTAACTCGGAGTACTGAACATTTAAAAACTGAAGCATATCAAAGCCAAAGGATTATTGCCAAGTATAACTGTGGTCTCCTGTGTACTGTATTTAACAAGATTAGCAAAATTAGGCTGGCGTGTTAGTGATTCTGAGCAACTTCTTGGGACAAACATTCGTAATAAAAAATAACAATAGAAAGTGAGCACTGTACACTTTGTATTCTGTGTTGTAATTGAAATCAGGATATTTGAAAATGTAGAAAAAAATCCAAAAATATTTATAATAAACTTAAATTAGTATTCTATTATTGTTTAACAGTGCGATTAAAACTGTGATTAATCACAGTTAATTTTTTTTTTAGTTAATTGCTCGAGTTAACTGCGATTAATCGACAGCCCTACTTTTTATGCTCATATTGGAAGTAGTGGATGTACTAGCTTCTGGGACGTCAATGCAGTCAGCCATACAGAACCAAATCCAACACTGTTATTGATCGAGCTCCGACTATCTGCATCACATGCTCTAGCAGCTCCTGTGCAGCTGTCTGATCCTCTCAGCAGTTCTGGGTTTCTCAGGGTACTGCTGCATGATGGCCTTTGCATTACAGCAAGGTTACATTTTGAATCATAAGTCCTGAATGTGTATTGTTTACAGACATACTGATGTGTATTTAAAAGCAATGATAACTGCTCAAGTAATATAATATATGCCCTTAGAAATATCTTTGAGAGGTTACGGTGTAACCCCAGTATAAAACACACACATAGTGATCAGCTCAGCTAGCTTGGATTGAGTCCTGAAGCTGTGGTGTAAATATCACTTTTGTTTTCACAGTTAAACTATTAACCAGGGTGATCATTTTGCAGTTGAAAATAGGCTAAAAGGCAACACCGTTTTGATTACCGCATAAAAAAATCCACATCTGCCAGATTTTTATCAAATAAAGTTTTAGCAATTAGATACCACGGTCATAAAGTGCTCTATTAAGGTAACACCAAAGAAGCAGTGTCAGATATTCTAAAGCCAGTGTACTGAATGATTCTATATGGCCAATCAGTCTAGCCAGCTCAGCATTATTGAAGTATTACTTCAGATGAGCAGTGTAGAATGAATCATGAAATTTACACCAACAATTAGTTTTTCTCTACATTTTTAATTTCGAGAACAATATTTGTAACTTTAATTATTTGAAGTATTTGGCATTTTTATTCTTTTACAAAAAATTATACTTCAAATATCAGAGTTTTTAAATTTACCTTTGTATGGCATTAATCATCAATGAAACTTAAATACAGGTTTAATTTCAAGTGGAACCACATGCCAGATATAACATACTGGAAACGTCACAAGTAGAGAGAAAGAAACTAGTGCTTTAGCTGGTATAAATCAGCATGAGGGCCTGGCCTAGAATTTTTAAAGCAGTTCAATATTAAATTCAAAATCTATTATTTTAAACCCACTTATCTCTTCACAACACTTAGACCTGAAACTCTAAAATGCAGATCTCTCAATATTTTTTTAAATGTAAAGACTCCAAGTCTGACAGAAAATCATACTCCTTTTGAATTACCCAACTAGTTCAGAATCAGCTATTATTTTAAAAGATGGGAATGATTTGGAGCATATGTTTTTTAAAAGTATATGAACATACACTGTTCTACTTCCACCCTGAGGATCTCTTCACCGCTTTGCAATATTGCAGTGTAACACTATCTGCTGTTGCCAAATGGATTTGCTGTTGACCTTTTACCTACTTATCTCTGCTTGTACAAAAGCATAGAAACTATGTTCAAATCTGTGATGAAGTCACAATAAGCAAAGAGAATGTGCTCTCTATACGTCTTATAAATACAGTTTTGAATGTTATAATCCTCATAGCTGTTTATTTTTTATTTTGTTATATATTTTAAAATGGAAATAAATTACAGCTTGATCTTGGTACCACTGAAGTAAGTGGTAAAGCTCCCACAGAATTCAGTGGAATCAGGTTCAGATCTAAAATAACTCATCTGATTATATTTCATACATACATACATTTTTCCTCTGCTAGTTAGTATTTGTTATAGGGTTCTTTGTATTTTCCTGATACCAGCACCTTTTAGTGGAAGAGATTTTTTTTCTCCCTAATTTTTACACCCTATTTACTTGTCTTCTACCCGGTAAATATTTGAGCTTCTGTAATAAACTGTGAACCCAAGCCTCAAACTACATCTGTGTGGTAAAAGAGATTGCATTAAGGGAAGAAAATGAATTAAAATATATTTCTTTGTTTAAAATTCCTCACTGGAAAACTAGCACAGATCTTAAAGGAGCAATGAGTTGCAAAATCCACTATCTTCTGCTTTTATTTTTCCTGTTACAGATCCGCTCATCAGTCACCGCATTGTTGTTTCCCAAAAGGCCATTCAGTTGGATAAGGCATTTCCTGATCGCAGCAGTAATTCTTGCATTTACTAACACACTTGTAATTTTTGTGCCTGCTATTAAAGACATCTTTGGATTTATTGGTAAGTTTCATGAATATTTTCAGTTTATGATGTTAATCTGTATCAAAACAAAATGTCTCACTTTCATATATTGGAAGTGAATTTTGTCTCATTTACAATGCAGTAGCTTCAGTGCACTTATTCCTGATTTTGCACTGGAAGGGTTAAAAGAAAAAAAAAGAGACTGAAAATGACTCATCCAAGCTAAATGGTACCAGACTTTAGTTGGCAGCCTGTGTAAGTCACAGAGAACAAAAAATGTCAACAAGTTTCACTTCAAATTTTGAGAGTTAAGAAACTCCACCATCTATAGAACTGGTCAAGATGTATTGAATTTCCAAATTTGGATTAAAAAAAAGAATTAGGAAAAAGATTTCTCTCCCTGACCCCCCAACACACACACACTTGTTTTCTGTCAGTTTGAAAGTGTTGGTTGAGGAGTCAGGAGTTCCAAATACTCCTGGAGAAAGTTTCCCCTGCATTTATAGTACTGGTCTCCTTTTCATTTTTTGTTTTTTACCCACTGCTGGTCTGTAAAGAAGCTCTATGTCACTCAGCAGAATTGCCAATATAGTTTATAGTCTTTTTTTTATTATATTATTGGTTAGAAAACTTTCTACTCTGAATAATCTTACTATGCAATGAAAATAAATATGAATAATTGTATAGTAAGTTAAACCACAGTGGATAGAACCTTGCCAGTGATTAAAAGAACAGCTTTCCTGTCCAGAGTTTGGGAACTGTTAGTTCAATTCAGATTATTTCAGTGAGTATCAGATGGAATTCATAGCACAAGCCCACAGTTTACTGTAATCTTTTTAAAAGAGTATGACTTTTTGTAATTTTCAAAGGTAGAAATATGTTGGGAAATACCACAAAACTGCTATATTGTTGATAATTTATTAGGATAAAGAGAGTGTCTTTTAGTTGTTCTAAAAAACAAAGGAGGAAAACATGACAGTCCAAAGTGACTGGCCTCTCTCTGATATGCAGCTCATTTTTCAAGTCAGATAGTTATAGGAAAAAAGCAGATGATGCCCCTCAAAGAAATAATAACACTGCTATACCCTATCCTTTGCTCCCAAATGGGATACTTTTTTCAGTCTGAAGGGTGAACATGTAAAAAAGTTATGACTAACTGAAAACATGGTGTTATAATGAACACCCTTGCACAACCTGAACTATAGCTGAGCCTGTAGCTAACACTCCAGGTATATTTTCTTTTCTGTAAAATGCTGTACATGTTTACATATTAACCAGAACTCAATTATGGTTTCTGTTCCAGGTGCATCGGCTGCCACAATGTTGATTTTCATTCTTCCTGCTGCCTTCTATCTACGGCTTGTCAAGAAAGAACCCTTGAGGTCACCCCAGAAGATTGGGGTGAGTAAAGTAGTGGGAATTACAAGAGGAGGTTTTTTTTGTTTTATTTTGTTACAATTAGCAGTTGTTTCACATTGATTGTTGCAATTATGAGCCCAAATTGGCTTCATTAGAATTAATAAGCAGTACAAGGTCTGTGGAATTTTGCCCTATATTATGAGCTGCAACACTGGCTCTTACACAAGGGACGGAGCTGACCAGTAGATGGTTCTAAAGTCCCTCGAAAGAGCAGTGGAATCCTACGGTCCTTGACTAGCATTCAGGACATTAGTGCTCTTGAGAAATGCCAGGCTTGTCTACACAGGGGGGTTAATCCAGATTAAGAAAAATTAATCCGGTTTGAAAATGCTTGTGTACACAAGACACACTTCATTGTAGGTAGGCTTGGAAGGATTAGATCAGGGGTGGCCAACCTGAGCCTGGGAAAGGGCCAGAATTTACCAATGTACATTGTCAAAGAGCCAGAGTAATACATCAGCAGCCCCTACATCAGCTCCCTACCCTCCAGCCACCAGAGCCTCCCGCCCGCCAGCAGCCCCACCAATCAGCACCTCCCGCTCACTCCCCATGCCTCCGACCCGCCGCAGTCATTTGTTTCGCGTGCGCAAGCTCAGGGGAAGGGGTAGGGACCTTGGGGGAAGGGGTGGCGTGGGGGCAGAGCAGGGGGTTGAGCAGTGAGCACTCTCTGGACATTGGAAAGTTAGTGTCTTTAGCTCCAGCCTAGGAGTCAGCCCCTATGCAAGGAGTCGCATATTAACCTCTGAAGAGCTGCATGTGGCTCCGGAGCCACAGGGTGGCCTCCCCTGGATTAGATTCTTAATTGGTAAATGCCAGTAAACATCAATTTCACCATACACACACACAAACCACTATACAGAAAAATCTCCATCAATAATAACTGAAATTTACAGATAGTTAATGTCACCTAAGAACTTATTAGCATTTGATTTAAAGATATTTGCTCTGTATATTTTGACCATTTGTGTTTTAATGGTTATAAAGCTTTAACTTTTTGAATCTCAACGTCTACCATCATTACGTAACTGTTGTCTGACACCCTTCCATTGTGTGATTCCCCCATAATTTCCCACAACTGTGAAAATTTAAATGGACAAAAATCAAATAACGATTAAAAATAAACTGATATAATCCATCAAAACTATAAAAAAAAATAAAAATTGAATTCTGCCACGCCTAATTATAACACACTAAATCCGCATTGATTGCAAACTGTGGAGTCCTCCTTCAAAGTGAACTGAGTTCAATGCAAATCAGATTAGTTCAGTCCATTGTTCATGTGCACGCAATGCTGCTATCTCACACTGCTTTGTGGGCAACTATTACTGAGCTGTCTGTCTACCTGTGTGCCCCCACCTGCTCTGGTGTCAAGTTAATTGGATGTCCTCCCCATTTAAAAACTGGATTGGGGTCAGAATTTGCCCATTTGATGCTGGATGGTAGTACATCAGCATTGCTGCGATATTACTTCAGAAGCCCTACCACATGTCTCAAACAGCCACTTGGACCTGTGCTGAGCTGTTTGCCATCTGGAGAGAAGCATTGGTCAGTGCAGCAAGCTCTTGTGGCTAGCCACAGCCACCAGAATAGAGATCTTTTTGTGGAGATTGCTAAGAAGATGTCCACGAGGAGTCACTGATGTCCACTGGGGATGCTGACCAGTGCAGGATAAAGAGAAAACAGCTCTGGAGAATGTACAAAATATATTAACAAAAGATGAAATCCTATCGAAGTCAATGGCAAAATTCCCATTGACTTCAATAGGGCTGAGATTTCACCCTTAGGGTATGCCTACACAGCAGGAAAAAGAAAAGATGTAGTCTTAACTTGAGTTAAAATGGCAGTGAAGACATAGCAACTTTTAACTCAGGTTAGCAACCCCAGGCTTCTCTATTGGCTTTACCTCGAGTTGCGAATCCGAGTTAAAAGCCAAGTTGTCTTGTCATCACTGCTATTTTAATCCGAGTTAAGAACACTTTTTTTTTTTGCAGTGTTTGCATACCCTGTATTATTTTAAAAATAGAGGGCTCACGTATTGCTCCCAATCTGGGCATAGTGCTTCTATTCATATTTTTGAGAGTCTAATGCACGGGCTGAAGGCAATGTGTAGCCCACAATGTTACCGACATTGCAATGCAAATACCTGCAACATGGTTAGTGAAGAAGCAGCCTTTGGCTGCTGGAATCCTGGCTGGGCTGGGGTAGAACTAGCCATTATAAATGAAATTATTTTAGTTTGGCTTTAGATGAGCATCATAAAATTAGAACAGAACAAGATTTATCACTGCAGCATCTGCTCCAGAGTGGCAAATAATGAAGCATGCAAACCTTGACTGGATTATAATCTGTATATGCAGGAGTCTGTCTCTGACCTTTTACACTAGAAGAAATGATCAATGTAGGCATAAGGAGGACTGGTAGGACAGTACATGGGACCCTGTACCAATGCTATTTGTGTTAAAACTGCATCTGTCTATTCATAGCATAGTGGAAGTTACCTTTGTAAACTGGTACAGGCATCTGTTTGAGAAACATTAAATGGACAATCATTTTGTGATGGGCTAAATGGCAATGTGTGGCTGAATTAACATTTGTTTTAAACCACATGCAAAAGGCATTTACTCATTTCAAACAGTCCCTAGTTAACATCTAGACATAACACACAACTGCCACATACTTTAGAACAAGTGACAGTCTCCCTCAGAAGTAGTCAGCAATGGACTAGGAGGAAGATTACACGTCACAGTTAACAGGGATATTGTAACACTGATTAATAGAGGTATTTAAGATCCTGATTGAGGTAGGTTAGTAAATATACAGGAGACATGGCCTATATATCCGCAGCAGGTATCCATATCATGCTAGGCTCTAGCCAGTGATATCAATGTCTTCTTTTCCTGAACACTAACATCTATAATTTCTTTAAACAAATATCTTTTGGGAAAGTATAGATTGAAAATTAATCAGAAAAGATTTTGATAATATATACATAAATATAATTATTTGAAATATTTAACATGGAAAAAGTTTCATTTATACATATTAATAGATAAAAAGAATAAACATTTCAATAACTACATTACTACGTAAGATATATTTTTGCAGATTTTTGGAGCGAAGTTGTGTCTATTCACTGGTGTTTCTCTTTGTGTCTGAAACATTCAGAATTTATCATCCTGCACTTAGAAATACAATGTTAATTTTTGTGGCAGGAGTTGGAATGTCCTAAGATTATGCTCATTGAAGGTCCCAATTCAGAATTTGAGAATGTAAGTCCCATTGAAGTCACTGGGACTTAACCACATCATTAAATTTAAGCACGTACGTAAGTGCTGTCCTGAATAGGGATGGACTGAAGCACATTCACAAGTGCTTTCCTGAATCAAGGCATAAGGGCTTAATACTAAAAGCTGTTCTTGCTATCAGACCATGTGTGGCCATTTTTAAAGGTAAAACAAAACAGACGATACATAAATCATATTAGTGTTCATACTAATGAAGCAAGTAAATACTAGCAAGTGGTTGTTTAGGGCCCATTCTGCAAAGCCTTGCTCACATATGGTGACATTCACCCCTGTGCAGAGGCACTTAAATTGTGAACGAGCTTCATGCTGGCCCTCTGCACAGGAGTAACATTCACCCAGATAGGTTCACCGAGGGACTATCAAAGATTGCTCATGCAAGTAGAACTTCATAGGTTCAGGCCCCTAGTAGGAGACAGATATAGAATATGATTCCAGTAGAATTATTCTGTGACTTAACATATTTTCAATATTGATATGTTTTTTTTCCCCAATTGCAGGCTCTGATATTTCTCATAGTTGGCATAATCTTTATGCTCGGAAGCATGATTCTAATTGCATTGGACTGGATTTACCACTCTTCAAGTTCCAAACATCACTAACCTGTGCAGCCGTGAAAGTACGTCTCAGACAGGAAATGCTTGGATACCATGCTCCAAAAGACTCTTGACACCTAGATGGGAGTGTTATTCCTAGCTAATTATTGCAAGATTCCAAAGACTGTGACTAGTAATGCCACTAGAACCCTATGGAATACTAAATCATCCTTCTTTCAAGGGATAGTTATTTATACTTTAAAAACCTGTGCTGAACATTTCTATCCAGGTTATAATAAAATGCGTGTTGTGAATTTTTTCCCAAAAGCACAATAAGAGTAACTGTGCATGTAGTCTTCAAAAATCGATTTTTCCCCCCATTATTTTGATAACTACAGTTCCTAGAGTATTGGAAAACAAAGCAGTGTCCAAAAAATCAGCTAGTGCCTTTTTATAACTGAAATACATGGATATGGCTTAAAAGCAGGGCAGAATGTAAGAGAAAGGGCCGGAACTACCTAAGTGGTCTGAAATCTAAGTATCATTGATCTTTCAAGTCAGGAAGATGACAATTTTGACCAACCAGTCAACAAAGCTGAATGTTAAATTTGTTGTTACCTGTACTGTCAGTCATCAGGTGTGTTACAGCTGTTAAACCCTCATTCAAAATAAAGCAAGAAAACATGCCAACATGGGCCCCAGTCCTACAATCAGATCTGAGTGAGCGGACTCCTGCACGGATGTGACTGCCCACGGATGTGACTGCCCTCTGAGGCAGGGTTCCACCTGCATAGATTCTGTTGCAGGGCTGGGGCCTGTATTTAAATAAGACTTCTACATAGCTATTGTTCTGTTTTTATATATATCTGTGCTGGGAGCTGCAGGTGGTTCTGGTGTGGGGTTTGGGTTTTTTTGTAAACAGGTGTGAATTTAGGTCACTGAACAAGTTGTATTCTGTCTATAAACTCGTCTTCCATTATAACTCAGAGATTTAAGGAGACCACAAGGCATGTGAAAGCACACCACCCAGTATTGTTTGATACATTTTTATTTGATGTGTTCAGTGCAGGAAACTGTGATTTACTATATATATATTTATGTATATATTCTTTTTCTCTACCTATCAGAATGTTAACGTATGGTACATTATTTTTGATTTTTTTATATGTGTAGTTCTTTGTTTTTATAGCCACAAACTTTATACTATTTTGAAGAAAACAGATTGGGTTGTTGGGTCTGTAAAAAGTTCATTTTTATGTATCAGTGCTTGACAAATACCTGTGAAAGCCCAAGCTGTTACCTGTGTAACAAGACACTCTGATGTTTACTACAATATCATCTTATAAAAAAATTGCAAGAATACAGGCCCCTCTTCTCCTAAGAATTGTCTATATATGCTATACAATTCTGTATTTTTGCCCTAGATTACAAAACTAGGTAGTTTCTACTGTTAATATATTTTAGCTTGCATATGTATGCATTAGCATTAAGTCACATATACAATTAAGCTATATAATTCAATACAAAGGAAAAAGTATTAATTCAAGAGCAAGTTTATCATTCTAGGCAGTTGAGCAAAACAAAGAGAAGTTACATATTACATGGGTGGTTCGTTAGCACTCACTAGCCTAGGGGCTCTGGCTGTTTACTTAATGACATGTGGGGTAAGTTCTGATCTAATTTAGAGCACATGCTCTCTCCATTCTCACCAGTGCAAATCAAGTCAGTGGAATCAGATTAGATCGACACAAAATGTGACTGAGTGGAGAATCAGGCCCACTGATTTCAGTGGGATTACACAAGTTAGGCTACAATTCAGCCAATTGTTTAAATTTGAAAATTAAAAACTATGGTGTATTCAGCCGTGTATTAATTAGTAAAGCCATGCAGAGTTATGGTTTGTCTGACTAACCTATTTAGTTTGATATAGAATTGACTGTGTCTGTTACTGTGTGTGTGTACACACACAGAGCTATTAATGTCTCAAAGAAATGGTACCAATTGAGTTATATCTTTTTGTGTACTATTTTATTCTTATATAAAAGTACTGTAACCTTGGTATCCTGGAGCACATTTCTATGTATGTATTCATTATTAAGAAAAAAATGCAATATTATTTTGGTTAGGATCTTTAAGGGGATTAATACAAACAAGGGAGTGCATTGCACTGATACAGAACATCTTTAACATCAGTGTCTGATGCTGTAATCCTTTCACACACACAAAATTCCCATTGACATCAGTCAAAATTACGCATGTAGAAGGACTACAGCATTGAATTATAATTGTGTTTTGGTTTTGGAGGGACTGCTCATCGAGGACTTGGAAATGCATTCAGATATTTGATAATTATTTAATCTAACTCTCCTGACATAGAACTGCAGTAAAGATACAAGCAGAAAAACTATAGGGAAATAGTGCAATCTGCCGCCTTTTCACTGCATGACAGTATTTGGTTTCACATGAAAAATGAGTGGTTAACTTGAACCTGCCATAACTGTGTTCAGAAACAGTTTTCAGATTCATTATAAAATGTCAAACATTAAAGCTACAGCATATTTCCCACTATATGCAGAGTTAGCTGCCACACATATTGCGGGATAGGCAATAGTATTATATACTAATTTATTTAGCACCTCTTGGGGATGGCTGACGTTGAATTTTCTTGTTCATTTTGTAATATTTAGGCCTTGGGAGGATTTTTATTACAAAAATGTATACTGATGCATAATAAATTAACTTTTCAAAAAGACTGCTGATTTTTTTTAAGTTGGTATGTTCTGGTTTGTTTGTTTTTACATGAGGCAAGGAGCAAAGCTAGAAGCAGCACTCTCTAGTGGTTAGAGCAGCAGCCTGGAAGTCAGGAAACTTGGGGTTTATTCCTAATTCTTCCACTGTGCTGCCAGGTGACCTTGGGGAAGTCATTTAACTTCACTATTTATCAGTTTCCTCCATATGTAAAATAAGGATAATACTTAGCAACTGTTGATATGTGCTTTGAGATATTTGGATGAAAGGCACCATATAAGTGTACAGTATTATTTTAACAAAATCACAGGCCATGGTTTTCAAAAAAGAGTAGTGATTTTGACTAATGATTTTGGGTGCCCAATTGAGACTCCTTAAAGGGGCCTGATTTTGGGAAGCTTAACACTTTCTGAAAATGAGGCTTCTTTCAGGTGTCTCACATTGGGCACCCCAAATCACTAATCATTTTTTAAAATCTTGGGCATATGTTTAACTTAATCTTTGTGCCGCTAATAGTATACAAAAATATTTATGACTTTATTGGCCTTTGGGATGCACATACAAGGTTGATCATTTATTTACTTTCTCTACTTAGTTAACCCAATGGATTGTGTGACTGAACATCCAATGCAGTAGCATAACCATGCCGCCTACCGTGACTTGTCCCCTTGTGGAATGTATGGAGACTGAAACGAAACAATTTTTCCTTGAACTACCAGCTCAAGCTGTTATCCAATAATAAATAATAATTAAAATACCCTTCTCACATTAAAAGCCTCTATTCCTCTTCTTTTATATCAGGCTTTAGGAAAATTCTGCCTTCTACTCTTGTTTGCAGCACTCTGGCTGCTACTGCCCTTTCCTTCCTCTGCCTCCCCCATAGAGAATATTACTGCCTTGCCTAGTGGATCACTGTGTGATTATACATTAATATCAGGCTGGGGATATGTGTCACTCAGCTATAGATGTTGTCTACCTTCACCACATCTAGGAAATTGCTCTGACTGCTGATTTTGCTTCTTGCACATGCTTTATTTATCCATCGCTCTTAAGTGCTCACGGAGCTCAAAAATAAAAGTCAGACTCTGATTATCCAGATGGAATCAGGAACTAGACAGATGACCTCGTGTGATTAATAACATTGGGTGATATTGCTTCTTTTTGAATAGAATGAAGCTTACGGATCATCTAAATTCAGAGAATCAAGGCTTAAATACAAGTTTTTAAAAGTTAATGGGCTATTCATATTAAATAAAGATTACTCTAGTGGATAGAAATCAGCCAGGCTTGCTTCCATACCTGCAGTATTTCCCAGCATGCATTACAAACTCTGGTGGTCAGACGGATTTGCACATTGGGGCATCACTAAAACTTTAAAAATTCAGCCCTCTCTCGGGAGATTTATATCTCCACATATATTTCAAACCAGAAGGGCAGCAAACAGTGCCACCTCCTTCATAAAATAGCTTCTTCACAGTCCCCACTTTTGCATCTGTTCATAGATCTGTGCAGTTTCTACCCTGCAAAGAGAAGTTAGCACCTAGAAGAGGTTGTGTGGCTATATGCATGTATATGACATGGGTTGTGTGTTCTATGATAGAGTCATCCAGGATATTTGCTGGGATATCAGTCTCAACCATGACAAATGTTTATGTAACCAGCCTTTTAACCCAGTGCTAGCAAGGAATAGCAGACACAGATCCCTGCTTCCCCGACTTCCTGTAGCTGTGCTGCAGTGTGTGCTGTAGAGTAAGTTCTCCAATTTAAGTTGTATATGAACAACGCTGGGGCAAATCAATTGGGGGATAAGCAAAAGATTGCTCTTCTCCTAACAATGGCAGGCACAAAAGCCCTCGATGTGCACAATGCATTCCGTGCAGATGGTGGTGGGGACAGAGAGGAAAGTTTTGCAGAAATAATGAAAGTTTGAGGAACTCTGTGTCGTCCCTAGGGGAAAAAATGTTTTTTATGAGAGCTGTTCAAGGTGAGAACACACAATGAAGGGGAAAGGCTTATAGAATATCAGAACCATTCAGTCATGTATAGGGCCCTACCAAATTCACGGGGTTCACTTTGGTCGATTTTACAGCCAGAGGGTCTTAAAATGGGTCAATATCACGATTTCAGATGTTTACAGCTGAAATTTCACAGTGTTGTAACCGTGAGGGTTCTAATCTAAAAAGGGGATTGTGGGGGGGTCTCAAAGCCGCTGTAGGGGGTTGAGGATTGCCATACTCACTTCTGTGCTGCCTACAGGAGTTTCCTGAAGCTGGAGGAGGCTCCCAGAGGTGGAGGTGGATCCGATCTCCGCAGTGCTGCTGGGAGCACTCCAACCAGTGGCTCCTAGCTGCTAGTCAGGGCCAGTGGTGGATTAATGCAGGGGCCCTGGACAATTTGAAAAATGGGTGCCCCAGCCCTGGCAGGAGCCACGGGGAGAGGGAGGGCAAGCAGCAGCTGGGAGCTACAGGCAGCAGAAGCAGCCCCTAGCCCAGATGCCCTGAGCCTGGCACCCCAAGCACTGGCAGGAGCTGGGGGGGGGGAAGTGGCAGCCCCCAGCCTGGGCCCCCTGAGCCCCAGAAAAGACCCGGGGTGGGCAGAAGCCCGGAGCCCAGCTCTGGGGCTGCTGCAGCGCAGAAGTGAGTGGTACACCCTCACTTCTGCACTGCCTGTGTGGATCTAATCTCCCTCCAATAACAGCCATGCATGGGAAGAACAAGTCCTGTCCCTCCCCAGCCCGGCTGATTTTGGGGATATCAGATTTCACGGGGAAGGGCTTATTTCACGTTCTGCGACATGTTTTTCACAGCTGTGAAATAGGTAGTGCCCTAATCATGTATCTATAAAGCACTTGGGGTTTTTCCCTAGGCTTGGGCCCTAAGGCAGTCCCAGGCAAGTATTGCTTGATGTACCACCTGCAATAACTATGGGGCAGTTCAGTTAAAGCTGGGTCTAGTCCATCATTGTGTTCCATTTGCTATTCCACATGGTTTGATCTTGTGGCCCAGGGCTCTGATGGTGAAATGTGATATCAAGTCTGCTTTTTGATTGCTGCTGATGCACCCTTCTGACTTTAACCTTTTGGGTTTCTTTTTAAGGACTGCATTATTGTGATAAGTATAAGCCCATGGGATGTTCAATATCTTGTTCAGCATTTGAAAAATTCAGCTCAATTCTACACCTGGCAGTAGTTCGGGAATCTGGTTTACAGCAGCTAGTGCACTACTTAGATGATTTTTTGTTCACAGGCAGGATGGATTCGGACAAGCGTGAGAGACTGATGGACTCCTTCCAGTCTTTGTTGGATAAATTGGGCGTACCTCTAGCAGGGGAAAAGACAGAGGGGCCCTCCTGTAAGGTGACCTACCTGGGCATTCAGCTAGACACACTAATGGGTATATCTTAACTCCCTCAGGATAAGCCTTGGGAGCTACTGGGCTTGATTAGCGGCTGTGTAAAGGCCAAGAAAGTTACATTTAATGAGCTGTAATCTATTATAGGTCATCTTAACATTGCTTGTCGGGTGGTGGCACCTGGGTGAGCATTTTGCACCCGGCTTTCAGAGGCCACCACAGGAATATCTAGGCCTCACCATTTTATAACAGTTACTAAAGAGATGAAAAAGGATTTGGGGGTGTGGGAACAATCTGAGCCATTTCAGTGAGGTTTCCTTGTGGAGGGAGGAATGGACACTTGAGGCTGATTTGAAGATCACCTGACACTAATTAGGGAAAATGTCACAAGCAGGATACACAATCATAAAACTGTGAGCAGGACGCCAACCCCAGAGTGCATGAGGCAGTGCCTTCCGCCTCATGTTCTTGAGTCCTACAACCAAAAGTTCCTTTTCTGTGCCCCTCTCTGCTCCCTCACCATATCCCACTCACAGTGGTTATCCTTGGTCAGAAAGGACCCAGGGTTCAGAGGCGCATCTCTGTGAGTTCACCTCCCACCCAGGGAAGAAGGCACCTTGCTTGCTCCGGCATCTGAACACTTGCTTTGGCTGGCCGCCTCACCAGCCACTGCTCCTCTCCGCTGACTGTCCTGCCAGCCACAGTTCCTCTGTGCCTCACCAGCAGCTCGTTCTGCTCACCAGCCACTCATTCACCAGCTGACTGCCAGTCACCTTCTGCTGCCATCTGCCTCGACCTCTGCACATCAGTCTCTTAGTAATTTTCAGCTCTTTGCAGACTGGACAGAAACACTGCCCCCATCTCAAGTGATTTCAGGGCTCAGTGATTTTTAGCTCTTAGCAGGAAGGGCAGAAACACTACCCCACCACAACTGATTTCAGCTCTGATTGAGCATTTAAAATAACAAAGAGGCTCCTAATAAAGCCTATTTAGCTCTTTCTTTGAACAGTGGGGAAGAACCGGTTAAACCAGTCCATACTCTCCTGGCTAGGACACCTGTCCCCACCCCTCTTACTTTCACAAGATTCTGGCATTCGAGCCCCTGACTTAACGAGGTCCTTTCAGCTGAGGGTGACCTCCACATTTGGGACAGGTTAAGCACAGTTCTGCTCCCCTTTATTCATACAATAATTACAACATTGGTAACAGCATTTCACTACCCCTGCATTCAGTAGTAAAATGATTTGTAACCCAACACCAGCCAAAGTTGATTACTTTGAGCAAAACACCAATGTAAGCAGAGCAGGAGCAAACTGTATTTACATGAGCACACCTAAAGTCTCTCCACCTCCCAGCTAGCTGTCAGGGAAGAATTCATTCAGACCCTGCTTACATCATAAGACGGGAGCAAGACCTTTTTTTGCACTTAAAAGCAGACTGAGAATTTGGCAAGATGGGAACTGGCCCATCAAAGCTACAGTGATCAAAGAAGAATCACTTTGCTCATACTAGGTTATCACAGACAAAGGCAAAAATCTTACAAAGAAATCAAAAGCATCTGCTCTAGATACCTGACAACTTGGCCAACACAAGTGAAATGAAAGCAGACTTACAAGGCAAAAACAATTCACAAACTGAACCTGTCATTGACCATGAGACTGAAGAGTTTGTCACAGACAAGGACTTGTCTCATGGGGGTTTGCAATATAGCAGTTTGGGAATGCCCTAAGAGTCTGATGGAGACACATTTAAAGTTGTGTTAAAGCAACCTGGAGGGCTGGTAATTAAGTTATTCTATTCTATTTGTTAATGTTTGCTGTTATTTTAATTTAATAGAGTTTTAATTCAGTAAAGGGATCTTAAACAGGAAAGATATGCTATAGAATAAGTCCTCCAGGAAGCATAGAGATGCCACATTTCCTGTATACTCTTTATGCACTCTTTGGTTTCCTGTGACACTTCTGCTTGAAGCAGGAAAAAAAAAGAAGCCCAGGACAGGGCAGTGGGAGGGTGTAGCTACACAGAATAGTAGAAAGTTTTGTTACCTCATTTCTATACATATTTCCTATTCATAATAAAGGTTTTACCTTGACACCAGTCTGCTTGTCAAAACAACAACAACAACAACAACAACCCACAGTGGACTCACCTAGTGCAAACATTCATTCTCCTCATCTTTAAATCACCCCTAATCCTCCACACACAGCACAGAGCTCCACATCTCTGCGGCTGGTACTATACACAACTGCAAACTACTCACAGCTATTTGGGCCTCTTGCTGGCATGTAGAGTACCTATGGATCTGGGCCATAAATAGTTATACACATAAGAAAAATAAGTGGCCCACTGTGATCTGCCACTTACCTAAGGCAAATATTGAGTTTCAATTCAATGAAAAGAAAACAAATGTGATTAAAGCCATATAAAAAATCCTCTCCCTTTCAAGTCTTCTGGCATCATCGTCTTTCAAATTCCTCCCTCACACTTCATGCAGAAATTTTTCCCAGCTTGTTCTCCTCACCAGTGACCACATACTCTCCCTCACCTGAAGTTCTGTCCTGTGTTCTGTCCTGGCTTGGTGCTTCTTATGGTGTAAATTCTTTGGAGCAAAGAAAATGTCTTACTTTAGAAATTGTAAGTTCTGCAGCACAGAAGATTGATAATGGAAGCTAAAGTCATCAGGGAAAAATCCATGTCTGGTAGGACTAAGGACAATGAGGAGTTTAAGTATATTAGGAACCAAAGAAATCTTAGCAATGGTATAGGCCCATTAGTAGATGGAGATGGTAAAAATGTTAATACTGATGCAGAAAAGGCAGAAGTGTTCAATAAATATTTCTGTTCCTATTTGGAAGGAAGCAGGATGATGTACTCATAGCATATGAAGATGATAAAGTACTTTCCAGTCCTCTAATAACCAAGGAGGTTGTTAAATAACATCTACTAGGATAAACATTTTAAAATCAGCAGACCCAGATTTCTTGCACCAAAGAGTCCTAAAAGAGCTGACTGAGGAGATCTCTGTCTCACTGATCATAGAATCATAGAACCATAGGGTTAGAAGGGACAGCAAGGGTCATCTAGTCTAACCCCCTGTCAAGATGCAGGATTTGTTGTGTCTAAACCATCCAAGACAGATGGCTATTCAGCCTCTTTTTCAAAATGCCCAGTGAAGGAGCTTCACGACTTCCCTAAGAAGTTTGTTCCATTGTCCTACTGTTCTCACAGTTAGGAAGTTTTCCTTTGATTTAATCTAAATCTGCTATGCTATAGTTTGAACCCATTGCCTCTTGTCCTGCCTGTGTGGCAAGAGAGAACAATTTTTCTCCAACTTTTTTATGGTAGCCTTTCAAGTATTTGAAGACCACTATCATGCCCCCCCTTAATCTCCTCCTTTCCAAACTAAACATACCCAGGTCCTTCAGCCTTTGCTCATGTGACTTGCATTCCATCCCTTTGATCATCTTTGTCACTTGCCTCTGAATCCTGTCCAGTTTCTCTACATCCTTTCTATACAGTGGTGACCAAAATTGGACACAGTACTCCAGCTGAGGCCTAACCAGTGCCAAATAGAGTGGTACTATCACTTCCCATGATGTGCATTTTATGCCTTTGTTAATGCAGCACAAAATTGCATTTGCAACAGCATCTCATTGTTGACTTATATTGTGGTTGTGACCCAGCACAACTCCAAGATCCTTCACAGCAGTGCTGCTGCCAAGCCAGTTATCTATTCCCCATTCTGTATTTGTGCATTTGGCTTTTCTTCTCTAAATGTGACACCTTATATTTGTCTTTGTTGAATTTCATTTTGTTGTCTATAGCCCAGTTCTCCAATTTATCAAGATCCCTTGGAATTTTAGCTCTATCCTCCATCCCCAGCTTTGTGTCATCTGCAATTTGATCAATATGCTCTCTAGTCCTATATCCAGGTCATTAATAAAGATGTTAAATAACACAGGACCCTGAACAGATCCATGTGGAACCCCACTTAAGACCTCTTTCCAATCTGATATCATTCCATTAATAGTTACTCTTTGTTTGTGGTTCTTTAACCATTTATGTATCCACTTAATGATAGTTCCACTAAGCCCACATTTTTCCAGCTTACTTATCAGAATGTCATGTGGGTGTCAAGGCTGGATCCCCACTTTGAACCTTAGGGTACAAATGTAGGGGCCTGCATAAAAACTTCTAAGCTTATTTACCAGCTTAGCTTTGGTCCGCTGCCACCATCACAAGAATTCCCTCCCTGGGAAGCCTTGAGAAACCTTTCACCAATTCCCTGGTGAACACAGATCCAAACCCCCTTGGATCTTAAAACAAGGAGAAATTAACCATCCCCCCTCCTTCCTCTCACCCTCCTTTCACCAACTCCTGGTGAATACAGATCCAAACCCCCTTGGATCTTAAAACAAGGAGAAATCAATCTGGTTCTTAAAAAAGAAGGCTTTTAATTAAAGAAAAAGGTAAAAATCATCTCTGTAACATCAGTATGGAAAATACTTTACAGGGTAATCAAACTTAAAGAGCTCAGAGGACCCCCCTCTGTCTTAGGTTCAAAGTACAGCAAACAAAGATACACACTCTGGTAAAAAGGTACATTTACAAGCTGAGAAAACAAAGTAAATCTAAGACGCCTTGCCTGTCTTTTACTTACTAGTTTGAAATAGGAGAGACTTGTTTAGAAAGATGGGGAGAACCTGGATTGATGTCTGGTCCCTCTCAGTCCCAAGAGCGAACCACCCCTAAAACAAAGAGCACACACAAAAGCCTTTCCCCCCCCAAGATTTGAAAGTATCTTGCCCCCTTATTGGTCCTTCGGGTCAGGTGTCAGCCAGGTTACCCGAGCTTCTTAACCCTTTACAGGTAAAAGGATTTGGAGTCTCTGTACACAGAGAGCTGTTACCCTTCCCTTTATAGTTATGACAGTGGGACTATGTCAAAAGCCTTGCTAAAGTCCAGGTATATTATGTCCACCGCATTCCCACTATTCACCAAACCAATTACCTTGACAAAGAAGGAAATCAAGCTGGTTTGGCATGATTTGTTCTTAGTAAATCCATGCTGCTTGGTAGTGATCACCCCTTCAGTCTCCAGGTATTTGCAAATTGAATGTTTTATACATAGCTCTAGTAGCTTCCCAAGTATCGAGATCAGGCTGACTGGTCTAAGTTTCCTGGCTCCTCCTTTACCCCCTTTTTAAAGATGGGCACTACGTTAGCCCTTCTCTAGTCTTCTGGGACCTCTCCTGTCATCCATGAGTTTGCAATTATTATTGCCAGTGGCTCCAAGATTTCTTCAACTAATTCCTTAAGCACTCTGGGATGAATGGCATCAGACCTCACTGACTTAAATTCATTCAAATTAGTCAGAAGATGTGTTCTTTACTTATCCTAATCTGTCCCTTTTATTGTCTATGATAATTTCGTTAGTTGTCCTGTCACGTTATTTTTTGTGTGAAGACTGAAGCAAAGTAGGCATGGAGCATCTCTGCCTTCCTATTATCTTCTGTTACCAGCTCACCTTCTCCGTTGAGCAGCGGACCCACACCATTCCTGATCTTTCTTAAGATGCTAAGTTTCAATAAATCTTGGAATACTGAGGACATTCTAGAAGATGGCAAGAGTGCAAATGTTCTAAAAGGGCAGGCAGGTAACTAGAGGCAAGTCAGCCTGACATCAATTCCCTGCAAAATATTGGTAAAGCTGATCTAGGATTCAATTGATAAAGAATTAAAGGACAGAAATATAATTAATGCCAGTCAATAGGGTTTTATGGAAAATAGGTCTTGTCCAACAAACCCGATTTAATTTTTTGATGAGATTACTAATTTGGTTGATAAAAGTAACTGCGTAGATGTAATGTACTTCGACGTTTGTAAGGCATTTGACTTAGTACAGCATAACATTCTGATTAAAAATTAGCACTATACATGTAACATCTACTGTTGTTGAATTAAGAACTGGCTAACTGACAGATCTCAAGAAGTAGTTGTCAATGGGGAATCATCATCAAATTAAGGTACTGCTAGTGGGGTTCCACAGGGATCAGTACTAGGCCCAGTACTATTCAATAATTTAATTAGTGATCTGGAAATAGATATAAAATCATTGCTGATAAAATTGTGGATCACAAAAATTGGCAGAGTGGTAAATAATGAGCAGGACATGACAGTCATACAGAGTGAACTGCATTGCTTGATAAGTTGGGCCCTATAGCATGATGGCCATTTCCTGCCTCCTACGTGCCCCCTCATGACTAAGGTTTCCAATGTGGCCATCCTGCCTCTTTCTCCCCTTCATCTGGGCCTCTTCAACAACTCTCAGGCTCCTTCTAAGATCAATCCTTTAATTCCAACAGTTTTCCTCAGGCTGGCAACAGTTTGTCACAAAAGCAGAACTCAAAAGTCCAAAACGTACAGAGTTTTTCACTTTATCTTCACTTCTTTAACTCACAGGCTTTATCTGGGTAGGGCTCTGCAGGAGCCAAACTTAATCCCCATAGCTACTCCTTCTACCACTGAGCTTCCTCAGCTTCCTGCCTCTGGCAGTCTCAGCTCCTCTCTCAACAACCCCCTTCCCTGAAACTTCCTGCAGCCTTTTCTATTGGAATCCCTGATTCCTCTCAGGTGGTGAATCATCTTGTAATCAAGCTTGGCTTAGCCCCAGGCTCCCCTGGGCAGGCCACCCTATTACAGGCCCATTCAAACAATATGTGTTTTAACACAGTCAACTACTAAGTCAGACATCTAGGAAGAAGGAATGCAGGAATACAGAATAGGGGACTGCATCCTGGAGAACAGTGGCTCTGAAAAAACAGTGACATCCTGGAGAACAGTGACTCACTTATTGGTGAGACGAATACTGCATACATTTTTTAAAGGATGTTGAAAAATTAGAGAGGGTGAAAAATGAGCCACAAAATTATTCAAGGTCTGGAGAATATGCCTTTCAGAGAGAGAGAGAGAGAGAGAGAGAGAGACTTAAAGAGCTCAAGCTGTTCAATTTATCAAATAGAAGATTGAGAGGTGATTGGATTGCACTATACAAGTGCCTTCATCAGGAGAAAATCCTGGGTAGTAAAGGGCTTTGTGCAATGAATCTCATGGTTCTAGTTTTCTCTGTGTTGATTTTCAACCCTACTAATTATGCCTAGGTTTGGAGAACATTTGTTTTGGCTTGCACATCTCTATGGGTATAGCAAGTTGATGTCATCTGTAAAGTTAAGGTCTTCTAACTTGTGTGAAAGTCCATTGTATGATCTTTGGTTGTGCTGTGGTCTCCCTCATCACCCAATCCATTACTAGTAAAAAGATCATGGGTGACATATGACATCCTGATGCCAATAGTAGCCTCGAATGTCTTAGTCAGTTCACTGTTATGTATTACTTAGCATGTCATTTTCATAGAAGCTCTGAATGATGTTCACAAATTTCTGAGAGATTCCACAGTGGTGTAGCAACTTCCATAAAACTGTTGTATCCACTGTATCAAAGGCTTTTTGAAAAAATCTATAAAATTCATGTAAAGTAGTGACTGCCATTCAATCAATAGTTTTATGCTGATATGTAGTATTACTCTTTGATCTGTACATGATTTCTACTGTCTGAACCTTGCCTGTTCTTGTTGCAACCTTGACTCTACTGCTTTCTTTATTCTATAGAAAATAATGCCTGTAAATACCTTACTTGGGATAGACAGCAATTGAATGCCCATCCAGTTTTTGCACTGACTGAGGTCTCCTTTATTTCTCAGCTTCATTATGACCTTTTTCTACTCATTTGGTATTTTTTCTTCTTCCCATATATTTTGATATCAGAATGTCCACTGTGTTCTTCAAGTCTGCCTTAAGAATCTCCATTGGGGTGTTATCCAGACCTGGTGCCTTTCCATTTTTTAACCAATTAACTGCCCTTTCTACTTCTACGCTGGTGATAGAACCTATTTTCACATCCAGATATTTTTCCTCTGTCTGGGGGATTGGCTACTGGCTCACCATTCAGTAGTTGACTAAAATACTGCCTCCATCTATTTAATTTTTCAGATGTCTTCCTTGTTAAGTTGCCCTCGTTGTCTTGAACTGATTGGTTGCTATTGTTTTTTCCCCTGACAACTGTCTAATAATGTTGTACAGTGTCTTCATGTCATTTTGTGCTGCCACAGTTTGTGCATCTATTGCCATTTCGTCTATTAAATCTTATTGCTTTTCCTAGCACTCCTTTTGGCTTCTTTGTTCTTTACAGTATATTCCTCCTGGGGTTGCTTTATCTGTGTTCTTGCTTGATTTAGTTTCAGTTAATTTTGCATCCCTACTTTCTGCCATGTATTCTCAGATCATCGTTTGTTGTAGTGTTTCTTCCTGAATCCCACCACTTCACAAGTTTCATTTTCCTGTTTCTATTTGCCTTCTACTGTTCCATCATCTTCAAGCACCTAGTATCTATTTGATAGAGCAATTCTGGACTTTTATTGCATTGTCATCTGTTTTAGCTTGCAGATGTTATAACATGGGCATCTCTGTGGTTCAGATTTCTTTTCTGTTCTTATTCTTATTCTCAATTTAGCTACCACTAATATGTGGTCTGTTCCCACATATGCCTCATTCCTGCTATGTACATCTAAAGTTCTTCTCCATTTGTGCTGAATATAGTGTGATCAATTTGGTACCCTCTTCTGTGATCTGGTGACCTCCACATTATCTTATGAATAGTATGGTGAGGGAATATAGTTCCTCCAATGACCAGGTAGTTCATTCCACAAAAATCAGCAAACATTTCACTGTGCCTTGTTTCCCCATAATTACTTCCCTGCCAGTGTTGTTGCACCTTACTTTAGCATTCATATCTCCAATTACTTGGAGGACACCACCAATAACACTTTCTGGGGCTGACATAGAAGTGGTCTGATATTTCACATATTTTGGCAGCATTGTAAGTATGACAGGTGGAACAGACAAAGACATTAAAGTCAGAATAGCAAAAGCCAAGCGTGTCTTCATAACTCTAAAGCCAATCTGGAGAAACAGAAATTTTGCCCTTCAAATGAAAGGCAACTATTTAACACAATTGATCTTACTATATGGTGCTGAAACTTAGAGATGTATTAAGATGTCAATAAACTCCACATTTTCATAAACAACTGCCTTAGACAATTCCGCAATATCAGATAGCCAGGAAAAACAAACAACAAAGAACTCTGGAGGAGGGTGAAACAGGACATTATGGAACAAAAATGGAGATGATTAGGATATACATGGAGGAAGGACCCGAACAACATAAAACAGGCATTGGACTGGAACCCCTAGGGCAAGAGGCAATGAGGTATAACATGGAAATGCACAATAGAAGCAGAATTGAAAATCATCAAAATGGCATGGGAAGAAGCTAAGACTGCAGCAAGAGACTGTCAAAGATGGAAGGCAATGGTGAAGGGTCTATGCTCTGCATGGAATGAAGAGGCATAAATCAAAACAAAGGACTCTAATCTAGCAGAGAAATGGCATAACAAGAATCAATGGCTGGAAGCTGAAGCCAGACAATTTTAAATAAGAAATAAGGTACACATTTTTAACAGTAAGTCATTAACCACTGAAACAAACTATCAAAGGAAGTGGTAGATTCTTCATCCCTCATGTCTTCAAATCACGACTGGATGCGTTTCTGGATGATATGTATTAGCCAAACACAAGTTTTTGAGCTCAGTACAGGGGGTAACTGGGTGAAATATAATAGCCTGTGATATGCAGGAAGTCAGAGTAGATTATTTAAGTTCCCTTTTGCCCTTATGCTCCTGGGGGAATTCTGCACCACTGCGCAGGTGCAGAATTCATGACTGGCACAGAATTTCCCCCCCGCAGAAAATACATTCTGCCCAAGAAGTGCTGCAGTTCCGCCTTTCACCCACCAGAGGCTGCTGTGACACCAGAACAGCCAGCAGCCGTCTGCATTCATCACAGCACCTTACCCGCAGAGCCAGGTTAGGACACACAGAATGAGGTCTGCTGGGGAGTCACAGACTGTTGTTCAGAAGGGCTGGGGGGGGACAGACTAGAGCACGGGGTCAGGAGCTAGTGGGGTGACAGCATTGAGCCAGGGCTGAATGGGAAGGGGGCTGCAGGGCCACATGGGGATGGGGATGTCACATAACCAGACTCAGTTGTGACTGCTTTGAAATATCACCCAAGAGTCCTGAGGGAACTCGAATGTGAAATTGCAGAACTACTAACTGTGGTTTGCAACCTATCATTTAAATCAGCTTCTGTACCAAATAAATGGAGGATAGCTAATGTGACTCCAATTTTTAAAAAGGGCTCTAGAGATGATCCCAGCAATTACAGGCCAATAAGCCGAACTTCAGTACTAGGCAAACTGGTTGAAACTAATAGTAAAGAACAGAACTGTCAGACACATAGATGAACATAATTTGTTGGGGAAGAGTCAACATGGTTTTTGTAAAGGGAAATCATGCCTCACCAATTTACTAGAATTCTTTGAGGGGGATCAACAAGCATGTGGACAAGGGGGATCCTGTGGATATAGTGTACAAACGCTCCCCGGGTAACGCAAGACCTGACTTAAGCAAATCCGCACTTACGGAAAAAGTTCCATAAGCTAGAAATAGGAGGGGTTTTGTTTTGTTTTGCTTTGTTTTGTTTTGCATAATGGTCGGAGATACGTTTCTGACTTACGCAAAATTCGAGTTACACAAGGCGTTCCAGAACGGAACGCTTGCGTAAGTCGGGGAGCGTCTGTACTTAGATTTTCAGAAAGCCTTTGACAAGGTCCCTCACCAAAGGCTCTTAAACAAAGTACACTCTCATGGGATAAGAGGGAGGGTCCTCTCACGGATCAGTAACTGGTTAAAGGATAGGAAAGAAAGAGTAGGAATAAATAGTCAGTTTTCAGAATGGAGGGAGATAAATAGTGATGTTGCCCAGGGTTCTGTACTGGGATCAGTCCTATTCAACATATACATAAATGATCTGGAAAAAGGGGTAAACAGTGAGGTGGCAAAATTTGCAGATGATACGAAAGTACTCAAGATAGTTAAGTCCAAAGCAGACTGCAAAGAGCTACAATGGGATCTCACAAAACTGAGTAACTGGGCAACAAAATGGCAGATGAAATTCAATGTTGATAAATGCAAAGTAATGCACATTGGAAAACATAATCCCAACTATACATATAAAATGATGGGGTCTAGATTAGCTGTTACCACTCAAGAAAGAGATCTTTGAAACATTGTGGATAGTTCTCTGAAAACATCCACTCAATGTGCCGCAGCAGTCAACAAAGCTAACAGAATGTTGGGAATCATTAAGAAAGGGATGGATAATAAGACAGAAACTATCATATTGCCTCTGTATAAATCCATGGCACTCCCACATCTTGCCATCTCAAAAAAGATATATTGGAATTGGAAAAGGTTCAGAAAAGGGCAACAAAAATGTTTAGGGATATGGAACAGCTTCCATATAAGGAGAGATTAATAAGATTGGGACTTTTCAGCTTGGAAAAGAGACATCTAAGGGGGAATATGATAGAGGTCTATAAAATTATGACTGGTGTGGAGAAAGTAAATAAGGAAGTGTTACTTACTCCTTCTCATAACACAGAAACTAGGGGTCACCAAAATGAAATTAATAGGTAGCAGGTTTAAAACAAACAAAAGGAAGTATTTCTTCACACAATGTACAGTCAACCTGTGGAACTCTTTGCCAGAGGATGTTGTGAAGTCCCGATATTTGGGGCTTTTTTTTTATATGGGCTCCTATTACCCCTCACCCCCTTTCCTGATTTTTCACACTTGCTATCTGGTCACTCTCACCCTAGACCCACCAATTATATGCATACCAGATAATTGATTTTACAATAGTAAGAACAGTTTAACAGAGTTTGTGGTTGCTTGACAATTTTCTTCAATTGTGGAAAAAACAAATAATTAAAACAAGAAAAGAAGAGTTTCCTATAACAGATGGGCTAATTAAATTGGATTGTTTGCACCCACGCAGAATATTATTTTAAGTTTCATCTTTACTTTCAGTTTTCATTCTAAGGATTTATGAATAATGAAAAAAATTAATTCAATAGCGAGTGTGAAATGACACTAGACATCGAACCTTATCATTAGAAGGGCCCAAAAGGGGTGCTAATATTCTCCTCTGGCAACATGAATCCACACATGGAATTAATTTTGTCATCTCAAACTAGTGCCAACTGAAACTGCCAAGTTTTGCCTGGTTTGGAGTCAAAACCAAATGAAGCTGAACATGAAACTATAAATCAGCACAGGTTCATTCTAAACTCAGCTCTGGTTCACCATAAAGTTTGTTAAACTAAAGGAACTATTTGGTAAAATTGGCCTGACTTTCAGGTTTGTAATGAAGTTTTCCCTGATTTCAGATTTCGTTACAACATGATTAATTTGCGCAGCTTAGTGAAGACCTCCTTTAATGTTTCAACTAGTCATATATTCACTGCTTTACAAGTTAGTCCCTAAAATTGCTTATAAACATGTATCACCTAACAAAAACCAAAAATGGAAAGTGATGTGTGACCAAAGCAAAATATTTATAATGCCTTCAAAATGGCATTTTATAAAACTTCCTCTTTCAAGCACTCTGGCACTACTCCTACAAGAAGAGCTCAATAGCACAGCCTCATTGCCAGCATGTCTGAACATTCCCACTCCTGTTTCTGTTGTATATTTCCACTCTTATCATGGTGTTGTGTTACCATCGTCTGGTTACTGGGAGATGCAATGAAGTGCAATGTAAGTTAAATCTAGAAATAATGGCTTCCTCTTTCTGTGAGCTGAGGCCTGTAATTACTTGTCCCTCCACCCCCAAAGGCTTAAAATAATTTTCTACAAATCGGTTCAGTAAGACAGACACTACAGGATTGTGAAATAGGGAGGACATTTTAAAAAATATATTCAATGATTTTGGGGGACATTTTTAAGTTCATGCAAAAGTCTGTAGTTTAGAATTAAATATGTGGGAACCAAGACTTCCAATTGTTTTGCTTTTCAGGTTGTGTGTGCTGTGGTACAATAAGAATATCTAGTAACAAGCAAGCTTTCATCTAAGTAATGGAAATTGAAACTATTCTGTCAGCTCCTCCTGGCCTTTCATTGCCCTTGGTTATTACCTAACATTCTAATTTGAGGTCCGTGCCATTTACCATAGTCATCTAATCAGCATTTCAAAGCATGTCTATAATAGAGGTCTCCAAAAAACCCACAATTAAAAAGGCCATATTTACCTCTGCTTCCACAAGAAAAATCCAAATGAGTAATGTGTTCTTTTGTATATTTGCTTTATTAAAACTATTAATACGTAGGGCTACACTGTTGAATTTGTGCTGGTGAATAGTTACTCACATGAATAATCCCAGTTAAATCAATGGGATTACTTGCAGGACTAAATACCAACATGAGTAAGGATTCTACAATCTGACCCTTAGTTTAGAGACAAGATCTGAAAATTCTTTACACCCATTATTTAATAACAGTTCTCTTTCAGCTAGACAACTTAGAGGTCAGAATGAGTAAACCTGGGCAGATACTGAAAATATTTAAACATTTGTTCAAAAAAACACCAAAAATGTGCTCCAGTGGTATTCATGATGCCTTTTCTTTGCTTTACAAATGTTTGCAAAAGTGCAATTGTTTGTTCACAAGAATTCTATCCACCCGACACAAGCCCTGAGTGGGTTAATATGGGCCACAAGGGACCAATTAACTGTATATGTTGCACCTGGTGGGAAGCCAGGGCTTGATAAAGCCTAACTATAGATGAAGACCAGATGGGGGAGAAGCTGGGATAGGATTATAAACCAGGAAGCATCTGCAGAAATAAAGTCTGTTGTCACTCGCCCAAGGGAAAGGACAGGGACAAGGAGGTGATCCAGAGGGAGAATAAGCCCTGGGGTCCTGCCCAGGACTGGGGCATCTTACAAGAGGCTTAGAGGGGTAAAATAACCATGGGGAGTAGAGGAAGTTCTGAGGACAACTCCAGAGATTGGTAAGCAGATAGAGAGGTGGGGTAGGAAGGAGCTCAGGGAAACAGCAACAAGGTCTTCTCAGTCTCAGACCCAGGTTGCTAATCATAGGGTCCCTGAGCTGGAACCTGGAGTAGTGGGTGGGCCCAGGTTCCCCTACCAGCCAATGGGGCGTGCTACAGGACCTGAATATGTGGAATGGAAGGCCATCTGGAATAGTGTCCAGACAGCTTGTCCGGTGGGACTTCGTTACTCTGGAAGGAAAGGACTATAAAGTGACCTGGCCGGAGGGCTAAATCATGAAGCAGGAGAACCATGAGTTATAGAAAGAGGGGCTGCAATGTGATCAACGAACGGAAAGGTGTGCCAGATGGGGTGAGAGCTAACTCCCAGACCCAGCCACAAGGAGGCATACAGAGTGAAGGGAACCTGTCTCCACTTGGGAATGCTGATGTGGAGATGTATTTACTAGAGTTACCACTATTTGTTTGGAAATGCACATGCTCCTTGATGGATAGTATGCAAAAAACAGACTATCCCTGGTCAAAAATAGTATCATGTAGTAACTAGAACTGATCAGGAATTTTTTTGACAAAATGACTTTTCATCAGAAGATGCCAATTTGTCAGAACTGAAACTTTTTGTAGGAACTGAAATGATTGACAAACTTTCATCAGGAAGGTTTCTCAGGTCCACGATGGAATTCATGGTCAAGATAAGAGAGATTGGCCCAACCCCCGAATTAGGGTTGCCTGGAGTTTCCAGTAATTAAAGATTATGCCATGTGACGAAACCTTCAGGAATATGTCCAACCAAAACTAGCAACCCTATCCAGAATAGCCAATACCCCCCTGGTTAGGGTGCTCACCTGGGAAAAGAGAGGTGCAGAGTCTAGACTCTGGTCTACCTGATTCAGAGCAGGAACTTGACCCTGCATCTCCCAGGTCAGTGCCCTGACCACCTGGCTATCCTGGGGTAGGTCTTTCTCAGTCACTCCTGTTGGAGCTGTTCCATTTTGTATAAATATTCATTGGGCCAGAGAGACTGGAGTGGGGTGCAATACTTTTCCAATTTTTTTTGGAAGGTCTTAGGTTTGTCATGATGTGGAATGGTAAAAGTTCTTGAAATCTCAAATTTTTGCAGGCCAGGAAACCCATGTTCTCACCTACCCCCATTTCTAGTAGTGACAATACAGAAAATATGGCACCTCTTAATGTCACGCACAGTTATACACAGGCCAGAATCTTAGCATAACTTAGACATGTTTTAAAGCCTTAGGCCTAACAGCAGATGCTGTTTGTGTTTTACACAGGTTGAGTAACTACAACAGCTAACAAGCTAGGCTTAACCAGAACTTCTTACTAAGTTGTGAGGTAGCTTACTCTTTTACCTTTTTCTTCTATTTTACATTCAACCATGCTGAAATGTATTACTGATCTGTGACAAAGGTGTGTATATATATCAAGGTATTTGTTTGATATTAAGAAGCTGATATATTTAAGGGCATAGGTTGAGAAGCCAATGTGAGTAGTTTTTAAGCCGAACCCACCAAAATGTATTGGGTCATAAGGCTTAATCAACTGTATAATATGGCAGCTGCATATAAACATATATATAAACATATAAAGTGATCCTACTAACTTTATCACTGAGATATAGGGAATAATAAAATATAATAATAATAATAATAAAAGACAAAAACACCCTGTCATCTATGGGTGAACACTTTTCACAAAGCGATCTCTCTATATCTGACCTCTCAGTACTCATCCTCAAAGAAAACCTGCACAACTCTTTCCAAAGCTGAACCTGGGCACTTAAATTCATAACTTCGCTAGAGACACGAAAAATCATGGTCTTAATAAAGGCACTGGATTTATGGCCTTTATGGTCTTACAATATGGTTACCATCCGTCCAGGTTTCCCCGGACATGTCTGGCTTTTTTAGCTTTAAATGGCCGTCCGGGGGGGATTTCTAATAAGGTAGAAATGTCCGGGATTTCCCCCTTCCCCTCATGCAGAGTGCGGCGCGGCTGATTGGACGGCTGTGCCTGATTGAAAGCCGCTCGCAGCCACTGGGGCCTCTAGCAGCCAGAGTCCCTCCCCCGCTTCCTTCTCCCCCGCAGAGCAGC